>NC_091455.1:87027769-87334517 GCF_027789765.1 Dendropsophus ebraccatus | reverse complement strand
TGGGGGCACTGGTTACTATGGGGTGCACTGGCTACTATGGGGGCACTGGCTACTATGGGGGGCACTGGCTACTATGTGGGCACTGGCTACTATGGGGGGATTGGCTACTATGGGGTAACATTATGGGGGGATTGGCTACTATGAGGGGCACTATATGGGGCGATTGGCTACTATGGGGGGCACTATATGCAAAGATGTGGGGGATTTGATGGCGGCGGTTGGGGGGGCAATTTGCACCTCTGCCCAGGGGCCCATAATGCTGTTAAGACGGCCCTGAAGACATGCCCAGCCCAGGAGAACTTGATACCCTCCTAGCTCCTGCAGAGAATCCTCTTTAACCTGAGGAAATTGCCTAGCTTATTCAATCTTAGCCTAGCCCAGCTGAAACAACAGTGTTGTCAGGATTGTGCAGTAACCTGGTGTAAACTGGGCCAGTTTTTTGCTTCTATGTGCCACACCCCCTTGCTTCTCAGCTTCCTGGCAATGCGGGAGTTAAACTGAATACTAGGAGACTTGATTAATGCAGCTGAGTAGGTCTTTAGACTGACTGGTTTCTCTGCTTATCTGGAACCTGGAAGATCTGGACGCCCGTCCAATGGGGATCCGGACTAGGCTCTTGTTCAGCATAAAAGAAAGCTAAGGCACTCTCCCAGCGCTGGCTAATTAGGTTTATACCCTGATCCCAGCTCCCCCCTATCTATTCCTGCGATCCCTGTACCTAATCCCTCTGCTTGCTCGACTTTGTTACCTGACCTCTTGCTTGACTTTTTGACTATCCGATTGTTAACTGATTTTGTCCTGCGCTGCCAGTTTGGTGCTGACCTTGCTTGTTTGACTGTCCTATATTGTGTTTGTTTGTCTGTGTTGTTCTGTGTGCACATATCCAGTACAGGGAACATCTTCGTGGTTGTCCACGGCTGCCTAGGGCAGTTTGAGGCAAGTAGGTAGGGACAGTTAGAGGGTTCAGTATTAGGGCTCACTGTCGTGTCTTGTCCCTGCCTCTCCGTCCTGACAAATGTGTTCCCAGAGATCTAACACTATCCACAACCACCTGAGAAGCCCTGTACAAAAGAACCAGTTTACATGACTGTGGGAGAACACTGAAAAGCCCTTGAGCTAAGTGACAACAGTGAGCATACCTCCGAAGTGTCCCTCTTTAGCAGGGACACTATCTACTTTTAACACATGCCCCACTGTCCCTCTTTGCCCCTTACATGTCAATCTTTTTGACCTAGGAATTAGATTTGCATTAATAGACTTTCTATGTTGCTCTAGAAATTGTCTAGTTTCTTACTGTATAATAGACTCAAACCTATTATTATTACCCAGGCATTTTATTCCATCATGTGGTGCATGCAGGGCCGTATTAACAGCTGCTGCTGCTGCCCTAGGCACTAGCCCTGAAGACCCCCCATCTTCACGCACCAATTAGCATCATAGTTATCTAGTTTCTGAACATCATATTGATATCTGATAAGTCCTAGGCCGTGTTCCCACATTTACTGTATGTCAGCGCATGCAGCCGAAACCAGACTCACATGCGGTATGGAGTATAGCCAATTATCCTGGTAACAGCACATGACTACCAGACCTGACCAATACCACCATACACCACCCTTAAAAAGACACCAGATCTACTGGCAAGTCTAAACGGGAGGTGGGAGACTTACAAAAAAAAAAAAAAAAAAGTTGTTTCCTTCCCCCTGCTCCCTGGTGCTGCCCCCCTGCAAGGTGCTGCCTTGGTACCGCACCATAGGTGCCTAGTGGTAAATACAGCCCTGGGTGCACAACATTATGGCCCCTGTCGCACATCATTTCAAAAATGCAGTTAATATGGCCTTAAACACACATCTGTAGGTGTTATAGATCCGAAAAACATTCCTGATCCTGTCCATGGTTGCAGGTCTGCAATTACAGACAGGGTTGTATGTGAATGGGATCCTGTGAGATCCTGCTGAGATCATGTGGAAATGCATCCTTGAATTAAAAAGTATAGAAATGTCTGTAAAATTTCCCTACAGTGAACCAAAGGGTCCCTCTTTGGCCATCCTAAAAGTTGGGAGGTATGACTGAGAGCGAGCTGTGGCAGCACAAGGCCATCCACATAGACTCATCCTTCCCTGCTGCAACTGCAGCTTACATTTTCATTGTGTGGCTCGCTGCAATTATTCTTTCCTTAAACATATATAAGTACCCCAAAAAAGGGTTAGCTGAGGTGTCCACAGCAGGTATTGACCCATACTCACCTGATCCAGCGTCCCGATCGCGTCTTCCGGGTCCCGATCGCGTCCTCATCTTCGTCGGCGTCTTCGGCTTTTTCCAGCAGTCCCCTTCGGCAATCATCGGCTCCAGCGTCGTCAAACTTCGTCCTTTTCCGGAATTTGCGTTCTACTGCCCCCTAGCGGCTGATAAGTGTATATAATACACATATCAGTAGCTATAGGGTTGAAGAAAGTTGTTTTTTTTTTCCCAATTTTTTGTTTTATTTTATTTTCCGCACCCTATCGCCGCTGAGTGCTGATCAGCATCACACGTAAGTGCGCCGCTGATCAGCAACTCCTCTTTTTTGGCGTAGGGTGTTTCTTTCCTATAACCTACAGCCACGGTCTGCTGATAAGTGCCGCACATAAGTGCGGCATTTATTGGCAACTCCTTTCTTGGCATAATTTTTTTTTTTTATACTTAATGTTAAAAAAACATGTAAAAAAACACCATTACACTACACAGAATAAAGTTTTACACTACACCACTACACATTTACATACCCCATATACCAATCCCCATATAAAAATGGCCCCCAGGGTGTTTTCGGCGTCAGAGGCATACAATATTATTGCCTCTGACACCGAAACAGCCAGTGAGGATGAATGGGGGGAATCCTTTTTTCCTCCATACATCCTCATCATCCAGTGACGTGTCTGGGGGTAGCGTAGCCTACGCTGCCATCCAGACACGTCTTTTCCACCAGTACCGTCCCAATAAGAGATCACAGTATGGCGTGAAATGCTACAAATTCTCTGTGAGCGTACCTCAGGGTACACTTACAGATTTAGGGCAGGTTCAGACTATGTAACTGTGCGGCTGTATTTGCGGCTGTAATTGTGCGGCGGTATTTTTGGTGGTTCATGCGTACGCTGGAAAGTATAGGATATACGGCTGCACAGTGCACACTATGTATGAATCTACGGCCCGATCGTAAACGGACCCGTAAAAAATGAACAAGACCATTGTTTGCGGCTGGACATGCGGCCGAGGATTGACAGGCGGTCCGTACGGAGTACTTCAAAAATAGCCGGCAATGATGCCGAATGCCGATGCCTCTAATAGTTAATATATTAAATTAATAAAACACATTTTCTTTGTAATAAAGTCCCTTTCGTTGGTCAATAATTTAATTCTAGCGAATCCATCATTTTGCAATTAAATATACTGTTAAAATAAATAGATATATAAATAAATGTATATTTATATATATATTTTTTGACAGTATATTTAATTGCACAATGATGGATTCGTTAGAATTAAATTATTAACCAACGAAACTGAATTTATTTCATCGAAAATGTGTTTTATTAATTAAATATTAATTAGTACAGGAAGCTCCATAAGCCGTTAATTCATATTCCAGGCAATAGATCTTTCTGTACTAATCATCACTTTACTTTAATGAAAACATCAAATGTTTCTTCTAATTATGTTATCACAATAGCATTATTAGAAGAAACATTTAGAATTATATGTGCGCTCAGCTGATTGGCTGATTGGCTCAGCGCACATATAATGAGCCGGTCCGCAGCACAGTGACTTCATTGTGCTGCGGACCAGCGAAGAGGACACATCGGGGTGAGTATAGAGCTCTCCCCACCCCCTCCCCAGCGCTGCACCCCTCCCAGCAAGGAAGGGGGGGTCAGTTAACCCCTTCCTTGCTGGGATGGGTGCAGTCTGACATCAGTCTGGCCCCCAAGGGGTTAAGGGGGATGCAATACATCCTCCCTTAACCCCTTGGGGGCCAGACTGTAAGTAGCGATCTGTAAAGATGCTGCATACTGTAAGGAGCACAACACCGCTCACAATGATGGGTGTTGTGCTCCTGTTTGTGTGTTTTTTGTGTGTTTCTCCCTTTTTGTTTTTCAGATATCGGTATCCTGTGGATTACGTCAGATTCCGTGGACTACGTCGATGACCAGCGTTTTTTTTATGTTTTTTTTTTTTTAAATAAAATGGTCAATGAGGGGTGTGGGGGTGTTTTTATTTGAATAAAAAAAATTTTTAACTTGTGTCTTGTCTTTATTTCTTTACTTTATAGACTTAGTAGTGGAAGCCGTCTAATAGACGGAATCCATTACTAAGTTGGGGCCTAGTGTTAGCCGGTATAAAATGGCTAACACTAACCCCCTATTATTACCCCAGTACCCAATGCCACCAGGGGTACTGGGAAGAGCCGGGTGCCAGTGGTCCCGGAGCGTCAAAATTGGCGCTCCTGGACCGGGTGGCAGCAGGCTGGTAAGATTTAGGCTGGGGAGGGCCTAAAACAATGGCTCTTCCCACCCTGGTGTTACTAGGCTGCTGTCGTTTGGTTTTTAACCCGGCTGGTTATAAAAATAGGGGGGACCCTATGCGTTTTTTTTATTATTTATTTATTTAAAAAAAAAACCCGCATAGGGTCCCCCCTATTTTTTATAACCAGCCGGGTTAAAAACCAAACGACAGCAGCCTGGTAACACCAGGGTGGGAAGAGCCATTGGTTTAGGCCCTCCCCAGCCTAAATCTTACCAGCCTGCTGCCGCCCGGTCCAGGAGCGCCAATTTTGACGCTCCGGGACCACTGGCACCCGGCTCTTCCCAGTACCCCTGGTGGTATTGGGTACTGGGGTAATAATAGGGGGTTAGTGTTAGCCATTTTATACCGGCTAACACTAGGCCCCGACTTAGTAATGGATTCCGTCTATTAGACGGCTTCCACTACTAAGTCTATAAAGTAAAGAAATAAAGACAAGACACAAGTTAAAAAAAAATTTTATTCAAATAAAAACACCCCCACACCCCTCATTAACCATTTTATTAAAAAAAAACATTAAAAAAACGCTGGTCATCGACGTAGTCCACGGAATCCGACGTAATCCACAGGATACCGATATCTGAAAAACAAAAAGGGAGAAACACACAAAAAACACACAAACAGGAGCACAACACCCATCATTGTGAGCGGTGTTGTGCTCCTTACAGTATGCAGCATCTTTACAGATCGCTGCTTACAGTCTGGCCCCCAAGGGGTTAAGGGAGGATGTATTGCATCCCCCTTAACCCCTTGGGGGCCAGACTGATGTCAGACTGCACCCATCCCAGCAAGGAAGGGGTTAACTGACCCCCCTTCCTTGCTGGGAGGGGTGCAGTGCTGGGGAGGGGGTGGGGAGAGCTCTATACTCACCCCGATGTTGTCTCTTCGCTGGTCCGCAGCACAATGAAGTCACTGTGCTGCGGACCGGCTCATTATATGTGCGCTCAGCCGATCAGCCAATCAGCTGAGCGCACATATAATTCTAAATGTTTCTTCTAATAATGCTATTGTGATAACATAATTAGAAGAAACTTCGATGTTTTCATTAAAGTAAAGTGATGATTAGTACAGAAAGCTCTATTGCCGGCATATGAATTAACGGCTTATGGAGCTTCCTGTACTAATTAATATTTAATTAATAAAACACAATTTCGTTGAAATAAATTCAGTTTCGTTGGTTAATAATTTAATTCTAACGAATCCATCATTGTGCAATTAAATATACTGTCAAAAAATAAATATATAAATAAATATACATTTATTTATATATCTATTTATTTTAACAGTATATTTAATTGCAAAATGATGGATTAGTTTAAATTTAATTATTGAACAACGAAAGGCACTTTATTACAACGAAAATGTGTTTTATTATTTTAATATATTAACCATGAGAGACATCGGCATACTGCAGAGGATCGCAAACCCCGGTAATAGCAATTCATGTAAACTGTGTTCCCTGCTTTCCCAGATGCATCCAGAGGTGTTTGCATCACTTTCTTAAGATTTTATTTGTTATTTTTAGTTGAACCAGATTTCCAAGTAAATGACCGTATGTTTTCAGCCGCATGTCTATTTTTTCCCACGGCCGTAGTTTCATCCGCACATTAACAGCCGCATAAAAAATACAGCCGCACAGTTACATAGTGTGAACCTAGCCCCCACCTTAACAGGTCCCTAAAAATATATGATTTTGAAATTTTACTGAAAATTTGGAAATTTGCTGCTAATGTTTTAAGCTTTCTATTGTCTAAAAAAAGTGAAAGATAGCTTAATAAATGCCACCATCATAATGTAGACATGTTGGTAATGCTATTTAATATATAATTTATGTGACATAACCATTTGCTGTATAAGCAGAAAAGTTTCAAAGTTGGAAAAATGCAATTCTTCACAATTTTTCATGTTATTTTGTTTTTTGTATCGACTCCAATTTACCAGAAATGTAATGTACAATATGTCACGAGAAAATAATCTCAGAATCAGCCGGATAGGTAAAAGCATTCCCAAGTTATTAATGAATAAAATGACACAGGTCATATTCATAAAATTTGCCTCGGTCCTTAAGGCCATTTTAGGCCCGGTCCTTAAGGGGTTAAAGTGCAATTTACTATCAGGGATAAGCCTGGTCTATTTTCTGTGGTGCAGATTTGTTTGGCTCAGAATTCTATCTAAATAGTCTCAGAATTGTCTCTAAATGGTCTCATTGGCCCAGGTTCGCCTCCTTGGTAATGAGCATTTTCTTCTCCCTTTCTTTTTCAGATACTGGCATGCAGAGGATTACCGCAGATTCATTTGGACTATGTCAATGACCGGCGGACTTTACTGTTCAATAAAATGGTCAACAAGGGGTGTGGGGTGTTTTTATTTGAATAAAAACATTTTCTCGGTGTGTTGAGTTTTCTTTCATTACTTTACAGACTTAGTAGTGGAAGCTGTCTGATAGATGGAGTCGGGGCTTAGTGTTAGCCGGTATAAAATGGCTAACACAAACCCCCCCATTATTACCCCAGTACCCAATGCCACCAGGGGTACTGGGAATAGCCGGGTGCCAGTGGTCCCGGAGCGTCAAAATTGGCGCACCTGGACTGGGGCGGCAGCAGGCTGGTAATATTTAGGCTGGGGAGGGCCTAAACTAATGGCTCTTCCCACCCTGATGTTCCTAGGCTGCTGTTGCTTGGTTTTTAACCCGGCTGGTTATGAAAATATTGGGAACCCTATGCATTTTTTTAAAATAAATTATTTATTTATTTAAAAAAAAAACGCATAGGGTTCCCCCTATTTTCATAACCAGCCGGGTTAAAAATCAAGAAACAGCAGCCCAGTAACAGCCTGCTGCCGCCCCAGTCCAGTTGCGCCAATTTTGACGCTCCGGGACCACTGGCACCCAGCTCTTCCCAGTACCCCTGGTGGCATTGGGTACTGGGGTAATAATGGGGGGGTTAGTGATAGCCATTTTATACCGGCTAACACTAAGCCCTGACTTAGTAATGGATTCCGTCTATCAGACAGCTTCCACTACTAAGCCTGTAAAGTAATGAAAGAAAACACAACACACCGAGAAAATGTTTTTATTTAAATAAAAACACCCCCACACCCCTCGTTGACCATTTTATTGAACAGTAAAGTCCGCCGGTCATCGACGTAGTCCAAACGAATCCGACGTTATCCTCTGTATCCTGGTATCTGAAAAAAAAAGACACAAGCAAAAACAAATAGCAAGTAAGGGGTTAGGTCCCAGGGACCCAGACTATGGGGATTTGCTACTGCTCTGGACAGTTCCTGACATGGACAGAGGTGGCAGCAGAGAGCACTGTGTCAGACAGGAAAGAACACACAATAGAAGTGAATTACAAATCTCTGGCACTTTATGGCACCAGTTGATTTGAAAGAATTTTTTTTTGGGTGGACTACCCCTTTAAGCCCCTGGGAACCAGACTGTTCTGGCACTGCACCTGCACCAGCAAGGAAGGGGGTTAAGTGCCCCCTTCCTTGCTGGGGCAGATGCAGTGCAATCTCCATGGGGAAGGGGGGTTGATGCTAGGGACTGGGGGTTACCTGCTGAGTCTTCTTCAGCAGTTGGCAGCAGTCCCCGAATGTCCCGGTAAGCTCTGTCCCGAAACGATAAGCTCTGCCTCCGAAATTGCCACTGCTGAAGAAGACTCAGCAGGTAACCCCCAGTCCCTAGCATCAACCCCCCTTCCCCATGGAGATCGCACTGCATCTGCCCCAGCAAGGAAGGGGGCACTTAACCCCCTTCCTTGCTGGTGCAGGTGCGGTGCCAGAACAGTCTGGTTCCCAGGGGCTTAAAGGGGTAGTCCACCCAAAAAAAAATTCTTTCAAATCAACTGGTGCCATAAAGTGCCAGAGATTTGTAATTCACTTCTATTGTGTGTTCTTTCCTGTCTGACACAGTGCTCTCTGCTGCCACCTCTGTCCATGTCAGGAACTGTCCAGAGCAGTAGCAAATCCCCATAGAAAACCTCTCCTGCTCTCCAGACTGGAAATAATACAACTTCCTGTTGGGCATACAGCAGCTGATAAGTACTGGAAGGCTTGAGATTTTTTTAATAGAAGTAAATTACAAATCTCTGGCACTTCATGGCAGCAGTTGATTTGAAAGAAAAAATTTTTTGTGAACTACCCCTTTAAGCCCCTGGAAGCCAGACTGTTACTGCTGTGCCGGGATTTCAAATTTCCCGCCCAGAAGAAGACCGCTTTCTGCTTCTGGGTGGAAAACCCCGTAGGGCAGGGAATCCCAGCTTAATTAAGGAGATTCCCTGCTCCTGTACTGTAAGGAGGGGTGCGCTAAGCACCCCTCCTTACTGTACAGCCACAGGGGGTTAGTAGTGATGCTCCTGCCTCACTACTCAACCCTTTACACTCCGTAGACCGGGTGCACTGCACCCGACCCACAGAGCAAACTGGCTCCACATTATAGGTGGTGAAATAGACCACCTCTAGTGTGGAGTGAGTTTGCGACACATGTGCGACTATTTTAGATAGTCGCACATGGTAAATCATGCCTACTTTCAGCAGTAAGCTGAAGTAGGCATGATCAGCCTATGTTGGGGAAAAGTCAGCTATGCGGTTGCTCAAAATTTTGCGACTTTTCCACTCCAAAAAAAAGGTGTACATTTTTGATAAATCTCCCCCTATATGTATAGAGTAGTAATGAGCGAATACTAAAATGCTCGGGTGCTCGTTACTCAAGATGCGTATTTCCCGATACTCGAGTGCTCGTTTCGAGTAACAAACCCCATTAAAGTCAATGTGAGACTCGAGTATTTTTGCAGGAAACTCAAGTTCGGTAGAGGGAAGGTCGTGTGCAAACCTGTCAACCTAAGAAAATGATGGAAACACCACGGAAATGGACAGGAAACAGCAGGGGCAGCATGTATGCATGCCTCTGAGGCTGCCTAATGGCACCATTATGCCTAATTCTGTGCAACAGCCTGGTTAAAACAGAGGGACAGCAATGCATTCTGGAACCTGTAGTACTGAGTACATCTGTTCAACCAGGAAATACAGAAACACAAAACAGAACAAAAAAAACCACAAAATGAATGGATTTTTGGTAGTTTCAAAACTGGGATAGATAGGTAATAAATAATGCTATATGCTTCTGCAGAAGTTTCATTTTTTTTTTTTTTTTTTTTTTTGCCTCTTTTTTTGCCCCTTTAAGAAAAAAAAATATTAAATTAAGAAAAAAGTACAATATATCTATACATGGTGTCTTAGTAAGGGGTGGTGTGGTACATCATAGTGCAAATGTTTGGGTGGGAAAGCACACATACTTCTAAACTATCAAAGTGGTAAAAGTGAACTCAAACTTTGCAATCAAACAACAACAACCAATGAAAAGTGAGATAAGTGCAGAACTTTAAACTTTTACAATGTGAACTATGAACTGAAAACAGTCACCCAACAATAGTAACATCCCATTCCCTAGTTGACTAATGTGACAATTCTAAGTGCTAACTGGTTTAAGTGCTAACAAACAAGCATGAGCACAGCTAGATAGGTTTCTTTCTCATACTGTGCAAATTTACAATATGTATATATCCCAACAAATTAAACTGAAGGGTAACCATCATTTCCAAATTTCTGACATGTCACCAAACTTGTTAGGGTCCAAGTGCTGACTCTAACCCTACTTGCTTAAAGGAAGGGGCAGAGGGCCCTCGGCAGAGTGCGGCATCTGTTCCTTTCTGATCATCACTTCCCGGATAGACAAACAGAAACAAAAAGGTGACTGACCACTCTGCCCTATTTTGGCAACTGTTAGGGGTAAGGAGGCTGACATGTCAATATGAAAGTGACATGTCAATATGAAGTGATAGTTACCCTCCCCTTTATGGCACAAACAGCATTAACAAACTATTAACTGTGGCTGTGTGTATCCTAAACGTCATTTTTGTCAACTCCATTTCCTCACTCTCCTCCTCACTTTGAGTTACATCCATGACAACAACCTCACTGTTTGACAACCGGGTCTCATCATCATCATCAGACACCTCTTCCAACCCCGCTTGCAAGTCCCCACTCTCATCACCCACTGACTGCGTGAGCTGCATAGTTTGGGCATCAGGACAGATCGACTGCTCCGGTTGCTCTGACTCAGGGTAGGGTCCAGAAAAGAGTTCCTGGGAGCATGGTGGTGGATCTGAATCCCTTCTTTCCCTGGAGGGGCCAGGCTGTGGGGAAGGAGGCTGAGCTAATGGCTGGACCTAGATACACGCTGTGATACCCCCTTACAATGAGCAGTGAAGTTCTATGCAGGTGTACTACAAATCCCAGCAATACAGTGTAGTACCCACTAGTTTAGGGGGGGCTGTACGGTACTATCTGGTACTGGGTGGACCTAGATACATGCTGTGATACCACTGTCCAATGAGCAGTGAAGTTTTATAAAGGTGTACTACAAATCCCAGCAATCCAATGTAGTACAGGCGGACCACCAGCCCCAAAATAAAAAAGAGTACACTGAGCACTTCTTAGGGGTCTGTATGCAACACCTAATGTCCCCTTTCTGCCAGCAGCCGATCACCACAGTGTGCTGGTTAAATCGTGGTAGCAGCACTGCAAGTCCCAGCCAGCAGTCTGTAATTATTTGAAGCCCTGAAAAAGGGCTGTTTATTTGTATTGCTAGTATTCCCTGCCTCCTGGAACGCTAAATCCTACACTGACACTCTCCCTGACCAGCAGCAGCTCTGTCCCTGATCTCTCACAGCATGCATCTGAAGCGAGTACTGTCGGCGCTGAGTTTTATATGGCAGGGTCATTGGATCTGGCCAACCAATCGCTGCTATCGACATGTATGGGTCCCACGTGATCGCAGGATGTACCAAAGAGTCTTCTGCATGTTTATTGGCTGAGAAATAGTGCCCAAACTTACAGGAAACAGATGATGAGATTTTCTCGAGTATCGCTCATCACTAGTATAGAGCCTGGGAGGTGAACTGTGTGATAATCTCCATTATAACCATGTGACAGAAATCTATTCATCATAAGTCTGTGCGATTACATCATGCATGAAGTTCTGCTGCCTAAATGACATCAGTTTAATCAAGATGATTGATAGACACATGTAATTCCTTAGGCACAGTTTCCCTTTAAGTATATGTGTTGTACAATTGTTTTGTATGGCTTTAAGTGTTTCTAATGTACAGTACATTTGTTTTAGGTCATATAGAGACAGTACGGGTAGGTCAAAAAAATGTATATTTATATTGCAAAATTTTCAAGAAAGGAAAAATATTTTCATATAAATATTTAGATGGCCCTAACACAACCAATGTGAACCCCCCCCCCCCCCCCCCCCCCCCCACACACACACACACACACACACACACACACACACACACACACACACACGCACACACACTAAGGCTTTGTTCCCAGCTCAGTAGGGATATGCAGTATTTTTATCATTCATGCCTTGAACGTTCCTGATATACAAGTCTATAGCTGTATCATTAGCCTGGTAGTGACTAAAAGAGTGTTATTTCCAGCATGCCTCAATATACTGTAAGTATGGAATAGCATAGTAGGCTTAGCTATTCTACCCTGCAAAGTTAATTGAAAAAATATACCATAGATAGATAGCATATCATCTACCTACATAGAAGTACAGCAAATTAAGTCCGTGGCTTAGTTCTTTGGTTTGAAGACACATTTTGGAAGTAACACACATGCTTATATTTTTGTAAGGCAATTTTAAATTTACTTTGCATTTATTCTCTCTCTCTAACACACACACATATATAAATATATATATATATATATATATATATATATATATATATATATATATATATATATAAAGCTATCTCAACAAATTACAATATGTTCTTCCTTGGCAACATCTGTTCTAACATACTAGCAGATCAATTACTACAACAACAGCAGTAATCATTGATGTTAGTAAGTGACCCTTTTTAGAAAGGTAATGTGTAAGCACATGTGCATCTTATAATTTATTATCATTAAGCTCCATCAAATATCTACTTATCATGAAACTTTTAATAAGGATACCAATCTACAGACTCAGTGCTAAATAAAAAAAAGCTTTCATGTCCTAACCTGAAAGACATGATGGAAATAAAAACCTGACAAGATGCAAACCATTTATATCTTGTGTAGTCATTAGATTTAAATTAGAGTTCAGTCCTAATTACGTTAATGTGGGTATTGCAATTAATGTGTAAATGATGCACGTCAGAGAAGCCTTACTTTACTGTTATTTATCTCCAGGAGATCAAAGGAGGTCAAACACCAACACAAGTCTGGCTTGTAATACAGGAAATATTTAATTGGGGGGTTGAGTTTTGGAACCTTAGACATGGTATATTTCGCGAAATAATAGAAGATTCTTATGATCACCGTTCTTTATATAAAATGCAATGTCTTTTCAATAAGTACATTTGGCCAATGTTCATTGCCTGTTCACAGACAGAAAAGGCAGCTGGAGCTGAACTGTGCTTCCCTCCTCTATTTAGTACTATAGGGAATTTTCACAGCTGCAGTTTAGTAAAGAGCAAAGGAGAGACAGAGCCAAAAATCACTGTACAAAGAAAATAAAATGGAAAAATCATCACTATTTTTAAGCTTGTATGAATTATCTCATCCTATAGTTAAACAGTGAGGTGACTGTCTATTAGGGAGTCCTTTTATATCATGCACATTTTCCATTTATGTAGAAGGGGTTTAATATATAAAGTTCCAAATATATAAAGTTCCCATTTGGCTCACCCCCTTCTGTTGCATGGTTCTCAGAACTCCTCCATGGCTGCAAATAATTCACCACAGCTTCAATATTGACCAGCAGTCCATGACTCATTTTCCATAAAGAAACTTCTTTTATAAACTCTCAATTAGACCCATGGGCTATACCAGGGATGGGGAACCTTCAGCACTCCAGCTGTTGCAAAATTACAATTCCCATCATGCCTGGACAGCCAAAGCTTTGGCTGTCGAGGCGTCATGGGAATTGTAGTTTTGCAACAGGTTGAGTGCTGAAGGTTCCCCATCCCTAGTCTATACTAGAGATGACCGAACTTTGCAAAATCTTAATTTCTATAGAACTCAAACCTTGGCAAACTTTCCGCATTTGATTCTTGATGCATTCCCAGTGGGGAAGGAGGAGACAGCCCGGGTACCTCCTGGAATTCCGTGATTAAGCCTAGTTTTCCAATGTTCGATCATCTCTAGTCTATACTTTTATGGCAATGAAAACAGAAACTACGTGATGGCACTCCCATTTCAATGTGCTGGGTTCACATTGATGTTACAGAAAATACATTATTGGGCTATCCCAACCCTGGAGGTCCCATAGACTTGAAGAGCCCCTTATCATTGTTCATCCAGGCACAGTAGCTTATCGGCCTTATGGGACAGGGCTGATCTTCAGTACATGTGGACAAGCTGTTGTGTCTGAATTACCAGTGAAGAACCATGACAGGCACTTCCGAGATTCCCTTCTTTTTGCTAATCATGAAGCTTTTGCAGGTTGACCTTCCCACCATTAAAATATTGATGTTGCCTTATTGGGAATATCTGTTAAATGGAGAATACAGTGGACCATGCAGCATAGACTGTGGCTTCTATTTCAAAGCAGAATCAGCAATTAAAGTGATTTTTAAAAGTTTTTTTTTGTGCACAACCCTGCACTATAATAATTTGTTCTGTATAACTGTAAGCATGCTTTAAAGTCACCATTGTGATGAGACTTTGATATGATAGAGAGTGTAAAAAAAAGCCCGTAATAGGATAAGAGCACTAAAAGTGATTAGATACATGAAATAGATGGCAACACTGTACTAGGAAAAGAGTCAGATAAAGCCAAGAGGCAGAAATAGCAGTGACAGTGATCCATGTTCCAGTGAGAAATGCAACTGGTTTAGAAACTTGAAAAGAAATGAAGAAGAAGTGAGATGTGTTTATTGTACATGGAAAATGAGTTCCAGAGAGAACATTTTAAGCTGGCAATGAATCAGTGTTGACAGCTGATACTAAGGTTTTGATACTTCATGACCTAGTAGGAGAAAATAAAAAAGTATACCGATATTAGGAAACATACATACAACAAATAAAAATAGTAGTAAATAGGAGACAGAAGCCAGTGGTGTGTGTTTGACTTGACGTTGGTGATGTACTGGTCTGGTACAGATGTGCTAGCTTGTCTTTAAACAAGAAAGATGGACTGATAAGATTGTAACAAAATAGATTACTGAGCACAGCGCCAGCCATATTAGAGGGAATTTACAAAGGCTCTTTCTTTGCTCTAGCTTAGTCTCAGATAGGCTAGGTTTGCACATGGTGTCACTATTAGTGTATGTCCTTTTATAAATCTAGCACCTTTTGCAAATATTTTTACATTGTGTTCCTGCACTGAAAAGCCTTAACATCTTTACACCAATTCTATCTTGGCTTACAACCAATCACTTTAATGTGTCAAAAATGTGTCTACTCTTCTTTGTAAAAGTGGCATTAACATAAACATTCATCATACAAGATCAATAGCATTATATTTTATTATGTCAGACATTTCTGCATGTGGTAGTACCAAATCTGTTCATTATCTTGGTGTTTAAATTGTGTAAAAGTAGTAAAACAAAAAAATATATAAATTTAGTACTGACACAATCACACTAGATAAAGATTTATATGTTATTTGTATTTTACAATATATTCTGTACAAACAAACCATTTCAAAAATATGGAACCAGAAAAACATAAATAATAATTTATCAATATATCATATGTACTTTTAAACAGTCCCACAAGAACCAATACTTCATATGGCAATGTTAACAAAAATAAACCTTTGTGGCTCAAAGAAAACAGTGATGCTTAATGGTATCATAGGCTAACTTGAAGGCCTAGAAGTTTTTTATCCAAAACCGTATAGCAATTTTTTCTAGACCAGACAGGTATTTCCCTTCAATGCAGAGGTTGACATTTAGGGGCCTTGTGCTACATATAGTAATGCCAAAGAAGCCTAAGATCAGGAAATACTACAGGTTAGGGCTGGGTTCACACACAGTATAATTCAGGCAGCATTTGGTCCTCATGTCAAGTCCTCATAGCAACCAAAACCAGGAGTGGATTGAAAGCACACAAAGGCTCTGTTCACATAATGTTGTAATTGAGTGGATGGCCGCCATATAATGTAAAAAATATTTGCTGTTATCTTAAAACAATGGCTGTTGTATTGACAGTGGCAGTTATTATGGCAGTTATTTACCATTATATGGTGGCCATCCACTCAATTTCGCCATTGTGTGAACATAGCCGTTCTGTGTTTTTAATTCACTCCTGGTTTTAGTTGCTATGAGGACCTGACATGAGGACCAAATACTGCCTGAAATATACTGTGTGTGAACCCAGCCTTATAAATGTGTATACTATACCTTGACTTACCGCAGTCATGTGGCCAATTATTATAAAACACTGTGCCCACCCTGGCTAAGATTGCCAAAGAATTGAATTTCTGTAGACAAATCACACATCCATTTTAAAGAGAGACTAATATACAGACATATTTCACCATCTGCCCAATAACAGGGCAAGGCATGACTCGTATATATACATGTGTGTAATCGAGGAGTAAATGTGTGCACATAGACTCCCTTACTAGCGCTTCCACTATCTGTGGCTATGAATGCTGGTAGGGTGACCTGTACACCCTATAGGGTGTACAGGTCACCCTACCAGCATTCATAGCCACAGATAGTGGAAGCGCTAGTAAGGGAGTCTATGTGCACACATTTACTCCTCGATTACACACCTGTATATACATTATACATATACATATGTACACTGTGAATTCAGATTGCCCAGGGATCAGTGACGTCACCTCCAGTAGTATGGATCCTTGTATTGACCACAATTACCAACACGTTTCAACAACAGAGTATGTTGTCCTCGTCAACCACCGCTTTCACTATGGACTTCTTTTGGAAAATTGCAGCCAATATTACAGTTGCTACATCACTGAAGGATGCATAGTGGCCATATACACTTCTGTTACAATACACGTCTGTTACAATACACAGGTACAGACTACATTCTCTAAACTATTACCAGTATAGTGGTGATGGAAGTGTTTGTTGCTGTTCCCCTATTTTAGGATAAGCAGCACATGCGCTGAATCCAATATATATATATATATATGAGCTGTGCAATGAAAAATTAAAACAAAGTTTCAAAAAGCTGGGAGCAAGACTACATATTACTAGGAAAATGTAATTCTTTATTTTTACACACCCAATCCTACAATGTTATTAGCAAATCTGCCCAAAAAGGTTGATTTATTAATTCTGTCTAATTCTTAGATAATGTAAATTAGGCAGTCAAAAATGCCCTATATTTATCACAGTGGATCATGCTATTTTGTAAAGCTATGACAGCAGAATGATATCTCTATGAGCACTGTATATAATGAAAACAAAGTATTACATGTATAAAGATACTAAATATAAAAATATTATGTTATGTGTACACTTTATTCCAATGATTTAATGATTTTCTATCTTGATATGCCAAAGAAGGAGGATCCTAATGTACTCTAATAGCAATGCCACCCAGGATACTGCACACTGTTCTCCACTAGATGTCTCTGCTGCATGGAACCACAAGAAACACATTAATGCTCATAAGATATACATCTTCTTTGGATTTACAGAGGGTAAACAAGGCTGCGGCTGCACGTCAACCTGTGGCTGTGCAACATTAGATAACAATGTGATACTTATAAAACCACAAGTTATTATAGTGGTTATGAATTGAGTTTTTACCGACCGTAATTGCTCTTAATTGTGGGGTCCAACATAACTTTTACTTTTATTACTATTACTACTTTTACTACTATTAGTTGTGACATTGCAGCTCAGCATCACAATCTAATGTCTCATGTATGAAAATGATATCTTAGTACCAACATAACCCCTCAAGGACAGGGCCAATTGTCACTTTAGTGTTTTTGTTTTTTCCTCCTCGCCTTCTAAGTTCCATAATTCTTTCATTTTTCCACCTACCGGGCCATGTAAGGTCTTGTTTTTTTCAGGAGCAGGTGAACTTTGTAATGGCATCTTTCAATCTGCCATAAAATGAATGACGGAACCCCCAAAATATCATTTATGAGGTGAATTTGGGTCAAAGAATGTGATTCCGCAAATTTTGGGGGGACTCCATGTTTACGTAATGCAATCAACAGTAAAACTGGCATTTTTTCTTTATTCTGTAGGTTGCTCTGAACACAGCGATATGCATGTTTACTAGGTTTTCTAACGTTTTACTATTTTTATTAGCAGTAAAACATTTTTTTTTTTTTTTTTTGCAAATAAGCATATTTAAAATGGCCCTATTGTAACTCCTATAGCGCATTTATTTTTTCACCTATAGGGTCGTATGGGGTGTCATTTTTTGCATCATGATCTCTAGTTTTTGATCGCTTTTTATTAATTTTTTATACATAAAATGTAATTAAAAAAGCAATCTCTGCGTTTTTTTACCGCTTCTTGTTTATGCTGTTCACTGTGCGGGAATAGTATTGTTTTATTTAAATAGATCGGACTATTACGCACGCTACGATATATAATATGTTAATTTGCTTTATTACTTTTTATGTATGTTTTATGTATGAAATGGGAAGGGAGGGTGAGTTACACTTTTATTGGGGGAGGGGCATTGGGGCATTTTGTAAAACATTTATTTATTTATTTATTTATACCCTAAGGGAACTATCACTGACATACATTGGATTGTATACATTCATCTCTGCTATGCAATAGCATAGCAGGGATCAGTGTTATCTGTGATCTTCTGATTCAGCCTGCCTGTGGCAGGCTAAATCAGAAGACCGAACAGAGGACTGCATGGAGGTAAGGAGAAGACCTCCGGCAGTCAAAAATTGCGATGTCTGCGGGGGTCCCGATCACTAAGTGACGGGACATACTTTGGTCACTTATACTTAAACGCTGCGGTCGCGGACATTGAGGATGAGGGCCTGGCTGATGAGATGAGGGCAGCCGGTCCTCACCTGCTATGGGGCAGGCTCAGCTCGTGAGCCCGCTTCATAGGCCGGGGCCGCGCCAGGGCGTACATTTATGCCCTCCTGCGTTAAGGCCCAGGCAGCAGGGCTTAAATATACGCCCTGTGTCGTTAAGGGGTTAAAATCATATCTAAGTCCCAACTTATATAGCCCTGGCCTTACATTTATCTGCTTTCAGTACTGGATTATAATAGGGGCGTTTTGGGCGGCAGCCCGGGGCCCTGAGCTCCTGGGGGGCCCATGACCACCCAAAAAGACTTATACTTTCAGTGGTGTACTGTCTCCTGGCTACACTTCCGTTATGATATGCAAAAAAATCACAGTTTTTTATGGCAATTTTGCACAAATCAGGACATCATGACATTATCTGTCCTGTATTATGAACGCCAGGCTAGTGCTGCCATAGTTACAATGGGGTGGGGGGGCCCAGGCTTGGTGAACAGCCCGGGGCCTATGGTAAAGTTAATCCGCCCCTGTCTGCTTTATATAGCCTTTGGTCAAGTACCAGTAAAAAGACATGTGTTTACAGTTTTATTGAGGATGGTATTCATGTGCACTATAAGACAGTTTAATATATCACTGATAATATTTCTGTTATTTACATTGCACAGCACTGACATATTCTGCAGCGCTGTACAAGGCCCTATTAATGTTAGTACCGATCCACATATTTCTGCCCTTAGCCCACAACAGGAGGATTGTGGAGCTGTGCCATCACTGAAATTAATGTATACATTGTACAGAATGTAGCAAACTCATAAGTAGAATTTTTTTTTAAAGTTCATAAGAACCTGGTCCTAAATGGCAGCAGCACATTGTACATGCAAGTGGTTATCCTTAATCTCTTGCAGCAGGGTTAGAGAGGGTTATAGAAGGGGACAGATAAAGTATAGTGTGAGGGTAGTAGTGTAAACTGTGTAGCTGTAAAATCGTTCCTGTCCTGTCACTTTGTGTGTCAGTAAATCCTGTCCACCACTTTCCTAGGTAAAGTTAAACCTGTGAAGTACCTGCCAGGTTAAGTCAGGTGGTCTGTTGTAAAACTGTGTCTGACAGCAAAATAAGTGTCATTGACACTTGTGCTGCAAGACACGGTTTTACTGTGTGCGCACAGAGGGACTCCAGTGCCAGGTCATCTTAGACTTAAAATCTTTGGAAGAAGTATACTCCTCTGTTTTGTCAAGTCATCCAGGTATCTCAGGCACCAAGTACTTGTTTTCCCCCTACCTACTAGTGACCATCCTGGGCGCAGGATGTTAAGAAATTTGTAATGGCCCGTGAAACCGGCACTAGGGCCAAGACTTTATGGAGACTCCCTGAGGGGTTGCTTTATCCTCTCCCTGTACCCAAGAGACCCTGGTCACATTTGTCAATGGATTTCATCACCGATCTTCACACCTCCTAGGAAAGGTCAGCGATGTGGTAGTGCATCTTTTTGCATTCAAGAAATTACCTAGTGCTAAAGACTTGGCAGGTCGGTTTGTTTGCCATATTCTCAGATTACATGATATTCCATCGAATATTGTTTCTGACAGGGGAGCTCAGTGTGTGTTGAGGTTTTGGAGGGCATTCTGCGGCCAGTTGGGTATTTCTCTATTCTTCTCCTCTGTCTTTCACCCCGAGACAAACAGGCATACAGAGAGATGAAATCAGTCCTTAAAACAATATCTCAGGTGTTACGTTTCTGAATACCAGGAAAGGTGGAGGGAATTCATGCCACTGGCTGAGTTTGCCCTCCATTATCACAAGAACTCCTTGACATGACTGTCTCCCTTCTACTATTATTATGATTTCTACCCAAGATATTCCGTCGCTACTGTTTGATCATGAATTTTGACATGTTTTGACTGTTTGACATGAATTAGATCATACTTTAGTCAAATCTGTAATCCATCAACTGTGCACAGTCTGGCCCAGAATCGTAAGAATCTGAAAACAGTCCAACTCCGTCATGTACAATTTGTGACTAAAAAGTGATTGTCTGAGCCTAATTACGCTGTGGATGCTAAAGTAAGGCTTTCTACTAAAAATTTTCGCTTAAAGCGACTCTGTACCCACAATCTGACCCCCCAAAACCACTTGTAGCTTTGGATAGCTGCTTTTAATCCAAGATCTGTCCTGTGGTCCATTTGGCAGGTGATGCAGTTATTGTCCTAAAAAAATACTTTTAAACTTGAAGCCCGTGCCAAACGGGAGTATCTGTGCTCTAAATTTGCACAACCTCTCTGTCTCTCCTCCCCACCCTCTTCATCGTTAGCAATGCTCCAGGCAGATTTCCTCCTATTCCCCACCTGTTTAGCCCAGCACATGGGCTGGATTGTTAAGGACCTGTGCAGTGTTCAGCATGGAGAAAATGTTCCAGTGGCATTCCTAGTGATGAAGAGGGTGGGGAGGAGGGATGGAGGTGTGATGCAAAGTTAGGGCACAGATACTCCCGTTTGGCACAGGCCTCAAATTAAAAAGTATTTTTTTTTGGACAATAACTGCATCACCTGCCGTACGGACCACAGGACAGATCTTGGATTAAAAGCAGCTATCCGAAGGTACAAGTGGTTTGGGGGGGTCATATTGTGGGTAGAGAGTTGCTTTAAGCATACAATCAAATAAGTTTGCACCTCATTTTGTTGGTCCATATGTAATTGCTGAAGTCATCAACCCAGTATCTTATAAATTACAATTACCCAGGACACTTCATATCCACCATTCTTTCCATAAGTCTTTGCTCAAGAAATATGTTCCTCCAGTTGTTTTAGAACTCCACCTAGTCCAGTTGTTGTTCAGGGAGAGCTGGAGTTTGAGGTGAAAAGTGCATAACTGAGTGCAAACCTCAATGCTCCAAAACTCATTGGGGGAGATTTATCAAAGGGTATAAAATTTAGACTGGTGCAAACTGCCCACAGCAACCAATCACAGTTCCTCTTTCCTTTCAGCACTGCCTAAAGCTGAGCTGTGATTGGTTGCTGTGGGTAGTTTGCACCAGTCTAAAATTTACACCCTTTGATAAATCTCCCCCATTGACTCTTCCATCAGACATTCCCTTCCAAGCCTTGTGGTCCAACAGAGAGGGTCCAATGGCGCCTCATAATGTACCCTATAAACTCTTGGTTTCGAGCTCTTGCTGCTGGTTACGTGCTGTGCCACCTTAGTCCAGCGTAAGGAATGGCTCCTAGTTGTATGCCATAATTTCGGGTGTTCTTGACACAATTAGACAGGGACAGTGGGTGTGGGACACTGTCGGGACTTCACCTGTCTGTGTGCGTTTCCTTTGTGTGCCCTGATCTGGCCTGACAGTGACCTTCATCTACCTTAAGGCTATGTTCACGCTGTGTAAAATAACGGCCGTTATTTTCAACGGCCGTTATTTTGAGGCCAAAACAACTGTTTAATTTTGATTCCTAGCATGATTATAAATGGTATGAAACAGGTCATTTACTTTAAATACTGCGCCCAGCTCGAGAAACCACTCAGAAAATTTTTTACTTCAAAATCAAGTTTAATTCGGCAGATATAAGTTTTACGTTCGCGGCCGCATTGAAATCCACGGCCGTTGTTGCAGTATTACCGGCCGGAAATAATTGACATGTTCATTTTTATCGGGGCCGTATAAACAACGGCCGTTATCTGATACATAGTGTGAATTCAACGGCCGTAGTTACATTGCATTGCAGTCATTATAGGGAACCTCAAAACAATGGCCGTAGTTTTGCGGCGCGGACAAAGGCCGTTATTTTACGTAGTGTGAACATTGCCTAAATCTTACATTATAATTTTCCACATGTTTTTTCTTAGCTTCACTGTAAACATAACCTGAGATGAATGTTGTGAGATTAGCAGCTTTTACCTATAGCAACCAATAACTGCTCATATTTATTTCTCAAAATACTCTGATAGAATGTAAGCTGAGCTATGATTGGATGCTATGGTCAAATACTCAAAACAGTGGTTCTTGTCTCAGATTGACTGATAAAGCTGTACCACTGTGTATTTATGGACAAATATGGTTTAAGGAGAGAACACTTAACTAAACTAAAGGAAAGGTAAGGGTGAACACATTTGTATTCACATATCTCAGTTGAAAACCTACTCTTTGCAGCTTTAAAATAACTAAAGTTCAATGATTTTCCATTCTATTCTGGGGTAGTGACCTTAGGATTTCCTTTGTGAAAGTCCATACACTCTTTTATGCAATAAGAGAGAAGAATGCACAATATTTCCACTCCTAGATTTGTCCTAAGCCAAAACTGTTGGCAAAATAATGCTTTCACATATCTAATTGGCCTTGTGAAATCATCTTAACAACCATTATGGCTTGTCATACATTGGCTCATCTAACTCTTTTGGCATTTAACCTGTTAATTAATTGAATAGCTTTTTAAATGCACTGATAATCTACAACAATTGAATTTATCATGTGACCTGCTAAACACACACATAACGACAAGTTGTGGCCAAGAGCCCAGGGCACATGGAAACCCCACAAAAGGTGAAACATACTGACATCTCTGAAAAGCTGAAAGTGCAACTCTTCAATTTGTCCAAGACACCTGAACATCACTAAATGTTTCTTCCTGTTATCATTTTAAGGCCATGTTCACTCAACGTATGTTGTGTTTAAGTCACGGCCGTTGTTGCAATATGCAACAACGTCCGAGATTTATACACAACATATGTTGTATTGCAATGAATTGAATCCTTGTCGGAACTTATACACATAGTATACCTTCTGGCCAGGATTCCATCCGGTTGCACGAAAAACTGTCAATTTTCTGCGGCCGCTATTCATTGAATAGTGGCCACAGAGAACCTGTCAGTTTACACAATGGAGTGTGCGGCCGGTACTGCAGTATCAGCCAGAATGATCTTCTCTGACACCTGCCATTCTGTGACCCTGGTGGATCAGAATAACTTTTCTCTTTAAGAGAATAATATTATAATGTGTTAAACAAACCCAAGTTAAACATTACTCCTGAGTAACTGGCCATATCCTGATATCTATCAGTACATACTCTATCAGTGACATCTGTACATACTGTAGCTGGTACAGCACAAATCTAAGTACAGCAAGGTCGGGGCAAGGAGTTCTGGTGCCCTAGGCAAAGAAGGCAAATCGTGCCCCCCCCCCCCCCCCAAAAAAAAAAAAAATAATAATAATAATAATTACATTCATACATGCACCCTCACACACATAAATACATACATACATGCACCCTCACACACATGCATACACACATACATATATGCACCCTCACACACATACATACAGTACATACATACATACATGCATGCACCCTCACACATACATACATACATACATACATACACACTCACTCATACATACATACATACATAGATACATGCACCCTCACTAACACACACATACATGCACATACACATGCTCAGTTATACACTAACCTCCTTGATACTCACATCCTCAATGGCAGACATCCTGCTTGTGCAGCGTCAGGACCTCGGATAAGGACAGCCGTAGCCAGGCAGTGGAGACAGCTCTGCAAGGGGGCCTTCCTGTTGATGACGGTGTGCAGGCTTGTGCTGCCTGTCCTCTCCTCCTCTATCCCCTTGACCTGACAGCCGGAGCAACCTCAGGGACAGCAGCAGTCAGTGAAGGATACACACCACACAGTGTAAGTAATGATGGGCATCATCTACTGTTTGCTTTTCTACCAGGAACCCTGCTACTGGGTTCAGACTTGTGGAGGCCCCTGTGTTATGGATATAATAGTGCCCCCTGTAATTCCCCACCAGATGGCGCCCTAGGCCATTGCCTGCCCCTGCCTGCCCTTTGTCCCAGCCCTGAAGTACAGCATTCCATATCGGCTATGGCTACAGGCTCCGTGATGCATTGAATAAGCGATTTGTTAAAGGAGAAATACGGCGGGGCAACAAAAGTTTAATTCGGTCGGGGGGAGGGGGCTGTACATAATAAAGAATGCATATTTACTGCTCCCCATGTCTGCGCTGTACTGCGCCTGGCTCCAGAGCATCCGTTGGCACTTTCTATCTCTCAGCTCTTCTACATCACGACCTGGTTGGTAAATGCCCCACTCAGCCAGTCAGTGACTGGGGCAGGACACTGCTGCAGTCATTCATTGGCTGATGGGTCACCTACTAGCCGGGTCATGCATTTTCCCCAGGGAAAAGCCTTCTGGCAGGAGTCACAGACCTTCTGACATGGTGCTTCGTGGGCATGTGAAGAGGTAAGTAATGATTGTATATTATCTTCCCCCCTGCCCCTGCCAGCTGTCAAAAAAGCCAGACTTCTCCTTTAATAGTCACTCTTTTGCCAACAAATCTGAGAGAGAATTCTGAAGTGTTGTTCTGTACATTCAAAAAGACCTATTTGAGCAAAAAGAGCAAGTACAGTAAATGTTTACTGAAGTTCTCACTTTGCATACATAAGCCATACATGTGCAAATACACTGGAAATTGCTTGTTGCAATTGCTTAGAGTGAGTGTAGATGATAGCACTACATATGTTAAAGCAGATTTATTCCATTGAGATAACATTTATGCTATGGGTGAAACAGAAAAAGTACAAGATACACTAGATATATTCTGAGTAATGTCTGCAACTTAGCACATTATCTCAAGCTGTGCTTTTCTGAAGGCTTTTACAGCTGAATTAACTCGTTCTGTTGCCTTGGCAACTGTTAGTTTGATTCTAATAGATTCTACTAAGGACATACTGTGAAAGGCTTAACAAATAAATTTGTTTGACATGAGAAACCTCATGTCAGATTTACCAGAGCTATGTGATATTTTAGCATGGCTGTGTTCAGAACTTAAACATGGCTAATTTACTATCGATTCACTAAAGGGGCAATTTGGCTGCAGTGCAAAGATGACTTAATTATGTGCGGCAATAATTAAAATACAGCAATTTATCCCCCTGCTCTGAAAATGATTCATCTACACATAGCGTGCTGAATGGAGCCAAATTCCCAATGTTCAGGAGTGAATGCAAAAAAACATTATTTCAGCTTCCTGGGTTAAACAGGAATATCATCTGTTTTGTTTTTTATGTTGCTAAGTTTTCTAAATATAAAGACAGAGACGTCTTTTCCATTGGGCAGGGTAGGTGACTTCCAGGGGCCCATGGCTTGAAGGGGGCCCAGGCCCAGACTGCCAATCCCGGTGGGCCAACCAGATAAGCTGGCAGCGCCACCGCCGTGCTGTTAATCAAAGGCCGCTGGCAGACTGAATTAGCTGCCAGACACTTGTCTGCCAGCTCCCTCAGTCTGGTGGCGGCCCTCAGCCTCCGATTATCAGCCTAGCCGTGGCACTGCCATCTAGGGATGGTCCGAACCTGCCGAGGTTCGGGTTCGTATGAAGCAGCAGATTCCCGCTGTCTGCCCGCTCTGTGGAGCGGGCGGATACAGCAGGAGGAACGCCTGGAAAACTGGGATACAGCCATAGCCATAGGCGGTCCTCCCGCTGGATCCGCCCGCTCCACGGAGCGTGCAGACAGCGGGAATCATTATCGAGGGTTCGGGTTCGTACGAACCCGAACCGAACTCGGTTCGGACCATCCCTACTGCCATCTAATCTTTAGCTAACCAGTGTGGTGGGGGGGGGGGTTGACGGGGGACAGAAACTCACCTGTCACTCGCTCCCCAGCAGCTCCTCCCTTATCGTCCGGTGCAGGCAACAGGGTACAGAGACACTGCCTGCAGCCTCTATGACTCATCTGCAGGAATACCCAACGCAGGCAGCGTCTCTGTACCCTTTTGCTTGCGCTCTAAAATGACAGCATAAAAAGTGCTGTTGGGAGAGGAGCTGCTGGGGAGCCAGGGACAGGTTGCTGTTTTTTATTTTTATTTTTGGTGGGGGCACTATATGGGGTACTATGAGGCAGGATTGGCCACCATATGAGGCACTTTTGGGCAGGACTACCATATGGGGTGCTATGGGGTGGATTGGCTACTATACTTGAAACTATAGGGGGACTGTCTACTATGTGAGGCACTATAATGGGAAAGTGCTGCTATATGGGGCACTATGAGGGAATTGGCTACTATATGGGGACTGGCTACTATATGAGGAGTTATAGGGGGATTGACTACTATATGAGGCATTATGGGGGCATTGACTACTATATGTGGTACTATAGGGGGACTGGCTACTATATGAGGCACTTTTAGGCAAGGATTGGCAACTATATAGGGCACTATGGGTGAATTGGCTACTATATGGGGTAGGTCTGGGGAAAGGAGTAGGGTGAAATCGGATTCGGCTGGGAAAGCAGGAGGGGTCCCAAGGTTGGGGGGGGGGCAGTGAGTGGGGGGGGGCAGTTCACAACTCTGCACAAGGGCCCATAATGCTGTAAAAAGACTGAGAGTTTATGTTTTTGGGTTGTATTATTTAACCCCTTTAGGTCCAAGCCAATTTTCGTTTTTGCACTTTCGGTTTTTTCACTTTATGCTTAAAAGGCCATAGCGCTTGCATTTTTTTTTCACCTAGAGACCCATATGAGCCCTTATTTTTTGCAACACTATTGTACTTTGCAATGACAGACTTTATTTTTCCATAAAATATGCTGCGAAACCGGAAAAAAATCATTTGCGCTGTCAAATTGAAAAAAAAAAGGCATTTGTTTTCATTTTAGGGAGTTTAGTGTTTACGCTGTTCACCCTGGGGTAAAACTGACTTTTTATGCATGTTCCTCAAGTCGTTACAATTACAACGATATGTGACATGTATAATTTTTATATTTTGTGATGGCTTTTAAAAAATTCAAACCATTTTTAACAACTATATGTTTCTTAAAATCCCAGGCTTATAGCGCTTTTATCCTTTGGTCTATGGGGCTGTGTGAGGTGTCATTCTTTGAGCCAGGATCGGTACCTTGATTGCATATATTTTAATGCATTTTATTACATTTTTCAGGATTTGATGCAACCAAAAACGCGCAATTTTGCACTTTGGAATTTTTTTGCGCTGAAGCCGTTAACCCTCTATAAGGTCAATAATAAACATATTAACCCCTTCCCGCATATAAGTTCAATAATAAACATATTAACCCCTTCCCTGCGCCGGGTAGTAGAGTTCAGAGAGAGGTCTCTCCGTGACTCCGCTCTGCAGCCCGTGACTGATGGCTGCTATGTGCAACCAGGGACCACAGGCATTATGCTAATTAAGCCATTTAAATGCAACTGTAAATGTTGACAGCTGCATTTAAATGTCTTTTGTACCCCATCCCGCTGTCTAGTGGGGGGGATCTCCCCTCCATAATGCAATCACGGAGGGGAGATCCCTTCTTCTTACCGAGCCAGACCTCAGCGTTGCAATGACTCTGATCCCAACTTTGTAATCTATAGATCTGGGTTGCAGCAGCCCAGAGTAAAACAGCAGTGATTTAATTGTTCAGTGCTGTATTAAGTATACTGCTCTGATCTCTATGAGAGATCGGTGCAATTATAATAAAAGTCCACGGTGTATCAAGGTGGTTTGGTGATCTCCCCACGGGGAGGCACCCCTTGGCAACAGGCTTACCTTCCCTGGAGGGATATCTATTCCCGTGTTTTGAGACTCACAACTGAGGCTCCACAGACCATTTTTTGCATATTTCAATGAATTGGGGGCAATGTATCAATGGAGACTCTTGAATGAGTACTTCACTGGATTTTTTTTTTTCACTGATCTCCCTGAGCTCAGTGATTGCTTTGTAGTAGTTACTGCAGCAGGAACTCTGGTCTGTCTCTCATACACACTTATTTAAAACCTAAAGAACTAACACAAAACTACTACCTTAAATAGGGTGGTGTGACAGGAAGTGTGGAAAATAAAAAGAAGTGTATAGAGTGTTAAACACAGTTAAATACAGTTAGATAACACACAACAACATAGCTTAAACTTACCACATACTACAGCTGTGCCCAGGGCGACATCTAGTAGCTGCAATAGAGATTGCATCAAAAAATCACTTGGTGTGACACCTGAAGGAGTTACTTTACCTGGTTGCATAAAAACAAGAACCATTCATAGTGGGATACCACACCCATACACCCCCCCACCTCCAGATACTGTTCATGGTTTAATGCCCATACAAACTATGGGCACTAGGCCCTGAGGCATCTATACAATATCCCCCTGATATTGAATGATAAAGATCCCCTCCAACCAGATACCTTTCATGGCCTAGTGCCCATATAGTGTACAAAACACTGCCCCCTTACCGCAAAAAATAATCTGTTGATAATATCTCCCCTTGAGGAAGATCTGGGCCAAAGAATTCTTGCATGGAATAGCCTTCATTTCTAAGAACAAGAATAGACTGTCGAGTTTTAGATGAAAGTTCTCTTTTTCTGGCCATTTTGAGCGTTTAATTGACCCCACAAATGTGATGCTCCAGAAACACAATCTGCTCAAAGGAAGGTCAGTTTTGTAGCTTCTGTAACGATCTAGACTGTTTTCAGATGTGTGAACATGATTGCACAAGGGTTTTCTAATCATCAATTAGCCTTCTGAGCCAATGAGCAAACACATTGTACCATTAGAACACTGGAGTGATAGTTGCTGGAAATGGGCCTCTATACACCTATGTAGATATTGCACCAAAAAACAGACATTTGCAGCTAGAATAGCCATTTACCACATTAGCAATGTATAGAGTGTATTTCCTTAAAGTTAGGACTAGTTTAAAGTTATCTTCATTGAAAAGTACAGTGCTTTTCCTTCAAAAATAAGGACATTCCAATGTGACCCCCAAACTTTTGAACGGTAGTTTATAAATATATATATAAATAAATATATATATATATATATATATATATATATATATATATATATATACAGTATATATATATATCACATATAAAGAGAAGAACACAACTTTGCTAAATGAATACATTTGCAAAAAAGTTCAACTTGATGAGCCCTACAAATTTAACTATGTTGAACTATACTTAACATTTTGTAGCTCTTTATACAGTTCCAAACCTCAAAATCTTGAAAGTGACATGTTTCAAGTCCAGGAAAAGAATTTACATTAAGCACTAACTTAGTTTAAAGGGGTGCTCCAGCATGGGAGCACTTTTTTTGGGGGGACCGGGGAGGAGGTGGCTGAAATAAAAGACGTCCACTCACCTCCCCGATTCCAGCGGCGGGTCACTCATCGCGGCGCTCCGGTCCCCGGTTCCCGGCCGCTTCCTGGTGTTTGATGCCGTCCGAGCGGACTTCAAACGGATCCCGCCTCCTTCACTGAGTGGCTGAGCAGCCCTGAGACGTAGCGTCTCGGGCGGCGTCAGACACCAGGAAGCGGCCGGGAACCGGTCACCGGAGCGCCGCGATGAGTGACCCGCCACTGGAACCGGGGAGGTGGGTGGACGTCTTTTATTTCAGCCACCTCCTCCCTGGTCCCCCCAAAAAGTGCCCCCACACTGGATAACCCCTTTAAGCACTAAACCTATGATCTAAAGATCTAGCATGCAAGACCTGTCTTTGATCATTAAATTCTACGATAATGTACACATAAAAAACACAGTTTCTTTCAAATATTTTTGTCTTAATGGTCTTTTAAAAAACAGATTAAGAGCCTTCTAAGATGACATCCTCCCTGAGCCACTTATATTTTAATGTGACCCTGTTGGACTGTTATTGCCTTTAATGTCCAAAAGCATCACATTACAGCTTATAAAAACTTCCAGCAGGTACTGTAGACCCTGCATGACCCCAATCTATGTTCTACCACACCAGACATATTAAATATCTATCTAAGAGTTTGTATGTTCTCTCCGTGTTTGCGGGGGTTTTCTCTGGGTACTCCGGTTTCCTCCCACACCCAAAAACATACAGATAGGTGAATCGCTGCGGAATCTGTGTGTGCTATACAAATAAAAACATTATCTAAGTATCTAAGACTCCAAGCTTCAAGGCAGGTGGAATGCTGCCATATACATATGACCATATTTTTTGTGAAACTAACACAATTTGTGAACAGATGAAAAAAGTCTGGATTTTGCCCATTTCCAATTGACTTTAATGGAGCGTGGTATGATATTGAAAATATGGCCATATTTTGACCTCAAAATTACTGACATATTTTTCACTTATTGTGTGTGCACAGTGTTTGTTAAATAAACTTCCCCAACTCCCCGTCTCTGGAGGGCATTCTGCTGCTCCAAAAAGATGAAAATCAGTCTCAGTCAATCTGGTCCTTCATAAGCCCCATAACCAGAAACCACACAATTTTAACAAATAAAATACTGTTACAAGTTACTAGTAAAAATATATTTTTTTTATTCAATAAATGACATGCACATCATGTTTGTCTCATTTACAGCAGCAAAACATCCTCCAGAGCCCTCCAAGTCTGAGAAGGTTACATTTTCTAACTTTGTATTTTGCAGCCATTACATGAGTGCTACCTAGTAATCTCAGTAGTAGTATTATAAATAAAAACATTTTTTCTTTAACCTCTAAAAGGATTACAATGAAACTATAATAACACAAAATCTGACATTACAGGAAAATCAAACAACCTTTTTGATTAACTATTGACCACTTAACCTTTAAAGTTAATCTAAAAATCAACATTTTTTCAAATCAATAAACTTTTGGTTGGGCACTAAAAGCTTTATCCACACTATGATTAAGCTCTTTACGAATATCTTACAAATGACAGTGCGTATCTTTATGCATGGTGTGAATGTCAATTTACAGTAACCATTTGCAGGTCTTAGTATAGAAAAAAAAACATTTAACACATAAAAAAGGATGTAAAACATAATCAAAATTGATGTATAGTATATTGTTTCTTAGTATACCAGCAAAGAAAATAGCGTGAGAGGGATATAAACATACTGTATTTTATTCAAGGCAGATGAAATCCCTATATAAAATGTGAAACAGTATACAGCATATTCTATTTATTTTGTTTTTCTAATTACTACTACTTTCCTCCATCACTCAGCTACTACCATTGTTATCACAGAGCTCCATACCTGCCGCATAGCACTTATGGGATCAGCACATAGATTTGCCTGCTCAGCCAAGCAGTGACCACAGTGGTGTCACCAGAGTCACTGATTGGATGAGCAGGCAATTCCAAGTGCTGCATGTATGTAAAGCCCTGTTCCCTGTAACCTGCCGAGGCCTGCTCCTGCCTGCTTCTGTGGCTCCCAGCTCCCTGACATCCCGCTCAGCCAATCAGTGGCAGGACAGCGCACACTGATTGGCTGAGGAGGACGCCAGGGAGCTGGGAGCCACAGAAGCAGGCCAAGGAACGGATGAGTAAAATATTTACCAGGCCTCGGCAGGTTACGGGGAATAGGGCTTTATATACTTCCACTGTAAATATGTAAACCTATACAAAATGACAATACCAGGAATCGCAGAGAATTTTGGGGCCAAAACTTGCATTGTGAAATCAGATACGATCTGGTGCATGTGAACCCACCCTAAAACTTTTTAGAAACTTCCAGTCTTCCAGTACTTATCAGCTGATGTATGTCCTGCAGAAAGTAGCATATTGTTTCCTGTCTCACACAATGCTCTCAATGCTGTGACACAAACTGTCCAGAGCAGTACAAAATCCCCATAGAAAACCTCTCCTGCTCATCTACAGATTAAGCAATAGTTATACAATGTATTGGAAGGTTATTGCATTGTCATAGTCCTTATCAAACTCTTGCATTTCCCATCCAATATCTCTTTGTAGTTGATTAAACCCACAATGAGTAATTGACCAGATCATGTAAATCATCACTGGTGACAGGTGGAGAGCTTTTCCTTATCACCGCATTGAGAATTGCATCTTCTTTCATTTTACATTTTGATTAATCTAATGTACAGTAAGTAAAAACAAAAGCCATATTTACATGCTCCATGCACACAGCTTCTGATATGTTGTTGGTGATCATGCCATGTATCATTATTATTAATGGGTTTCCTGATGAAGCAATAAATGCAAAGGAGCTACAAAAGAGGTTCTTTTATGGCAAGTTGTATTTAGAATTCATTCAGGACTAGTAATGCATTTGGATAGGCTATTGGTTTTGAAGAATTAAACATAACTTTGGTAACTCAGTACAGCATATTCAGTTAAAGGGGTAGTTACACAAAAAAAGAAAAAAAATCTTTTAAATCAACTGGTGTCTGACAGTGCTAGAGATTTGTAATTTACATCTATTAAAAAAATCTCAGGTCTTTCAGCACTTATCAGCTGCTGTATGTCCTGCAGAAAGCAGCATTTCCTTTCCACTCTGGACTACAGGATAGGTTTTATTGGGGGTTTGCTGCTGCTCTAGACAGTTCATGTTACAGACAGAGGTGGCAGCAGAGATCATTGTGTCAGACTGGAAGAATACACCACTTATACTGCTTAACATACAGCAGCTGATAAGTACTGGAAGATTTGAGCTTTTTTAATAGTAGTAAATTATAAATCTCTGTCCCTTTCAGATACTAAATGATTTGAAAAAAAAACACTGAAGTAGCCCTTTGAGTAAATGCTACATCAAAAACAAGTTTATTATTTCAACTGCTTCTGTTGAAAATTCCCGAGCCCCCATATTTCTTCATAATGCATTCCAGACATGACTGATATTGTGTATACAGAGCTGCTTTATGAAGTATTGCTTGTATAAAAATGAACTCATCACAAATTATCTATTAGTTGTCCAAAATGAAATCATTTTTTACCATCACAACCAACCTAGGATAAAATAAATGGTCTCCTAATTACATTTCTCATTATCCAAAGGTTAAGAAGAGTTTCACAGGCTGCCCATGACCATTTATAATATAAAATGCTGTTCTATTACAGGAGCAAAAATCATTTGTAACACAAAGGCAGAACCTGGCTGAACGGATGAGGAACAGAAACAGGATGGGTAGAATGGTCATATGTGCTGAGGACATGTAAAATACAGAAAAGAAGGGAATGAATAAGCCGATGATTTGTCTACTCTCTGCTGAAGGTTTTACTTATATGATGGACAAGCTGTAGATTTCATATTAACAACATAAAAAGTTCAGCTATGGATTGGCAAGAATATAAATATACATGCGGACTCCCAGCATGAGTGATGAAAGGGGTGGAGTGAAATACTAGGCCATTGAAAATAGTTTGTGCAATTTCCTAGCAAGTACAATTTATTCCTGCCATGTAATGGAATAAAAATTATTTGTTGTTTAGCTGCAGGACATCTTTCAATATGATAGCATATAAATAAATAAGTGGGGGGGGGGAAACCTGATGCCCAAGCTGTGTAAGGTGACTTCAGTAGAAAAGCACTTATGGGTGACAGTAAGATGAACTAGTATAAAGAGAGCAGTGTTTGTAGCACACAAGGGAAAAGGACTGGGGACGTCATATGTTAGAAAGTAATGTTTTCTTTCTCTGTGAGGTATTAACATAGGGATCAAAATGTATGATGTGTACATGCATGATTACGTTATATGACAGAAATAGAAAACTGCCATCAGTGGTGCCGCCTATCAATATAGTCCCAACACCTGGTTAACCCACCTCTTTTTTTTACTATAAGGGGGCACACTGGGATTGTTTTTCAATAACAGTTCTAAGTTTGGGAGAAAGATGGTTTAGGGCTATTAGATTATCGGGCTTCACATATATAATATATTTCACCTATGTACCAAGTGCTTTTTAGTCTTTTTTGTATTACGTCAGATAAAGGACTATATCTCCTACAATAAGGACACTTTTGTATTCGATATAAGTAATCTTTATTCACAAAATTTCATGAAAACATAATTGTACATACAAAAGAAGCCATATAGCCATGCACTAGAGACAAAATGATCCACAAGGAAATAGAGATAGTATTGCACAAGAATCAGTAAACAAGATATGTAGTGATCTATAAGTAATGATTCATGGCACAATCCCCTTATTGAAAAAGTATTACACAAAAACCCAGTGGCCTAGTATAGTAAACATATGGAGAACGGATTCACATGTTAGTCATACTACCTGTGGCTTAGCAGTGTGTGCACGCACCCCTCCAACGCACGTTTCGCGCAAAGCTTTCTCTAGGAGGTAAGGAATCCCTAACCCTGCGTCCTTCTTATACCCCTCTCAATTGAAAGTCCGGCCTCTAGACGCCGTCCTCACTTCCGGTCACATGATCGTGGCCCGGAGCGCCCGGCGGCATCACGTGACCAGTCACATGGACAGGTCAGCATGTGACGTCACAACGCGTTACCATGGCGCCGACCAAGCTTCCCAGAGTGATTCAGGCGTCTGCCCGTATCGTGAAGTAAACCCCTGCTGTTAAATGGATAGCTGTGAAGTTCTCTATCAGCGAGAGATCCACACACTATGTAAACTGCATAGTAACTAGTATAAACCCAGATGCCGATAACATAAATACCACAATTAAATTAAAAGAGTAGTTAATCATGAAAGTAACCATCAAATGAACACATAAATACATTATACTAATTAAAAGTTATACATAAATAGGGGCTGAATGCCAGTGAAGTGATTTAAAGTGACAGTGACCAAATAAAGATAACGTAAGTAATGACAGTGTACAAATACATAAAGAAACTGTACTGGTAGTGAGTGATAGAGAACTTCACAGCTATCCATTAACAGCAGGGGTTTACTTCATGATACGGCCAGATGCATGAATCACTCTGGGAAACTTGGTCGGTGCCATGGTAACGCGTTGTGACGTCACACGCTGACCCGTCCATGTGACTGGTCACGTGATGCCGCCGCGCCACCGCACCGGGTCGCGATCCTGTAACCAGAAGTGAGGACGGCGTCTAGAGGCCGTACTCTCAATTAAGAGGGGTATAGGAAGGATGTAGGGTTAGGGATTCCTTACCTCCTAAAGAAAGCTTTGCGCGAAACGTGCGTTGGAGGGGAGTGTGCACACACTGCTAAGCAACAGGTAGTATGACTAACATGTGAATCCGTTCTCCTTATGTTTACTATACTAGGCCACTGGGTTTTTGTGTAATACTTTTTCAATAAGAAGATTGTGCAATGAATCATTACTTATAGATCACTACATACCTTGTTGTCAGGACGGAATCCTTGCAGAGCATTATGCGCCCCTCGGCTCGTGCTGTGCGGCCGAGAAGGCGCTGAAATTCTTGTTTTCTGTTTCTGTGTTTTTGTTTGCAGTGTGTGAACACTGGTTGATATGCTCACCTTTGTTACGAGACACACCCGAATTCACCTGCTAAATTCTGTCTGGCCATGTCATGGTTAATCTGTGTTTTGGTTCTGCTGTGACTGACAGGTCATCCTGCCAGTGGATCTGTTTTGTTCTCAGCTGTCTGTGCTTGGAGATCAGGGGGATGGTCCAATTACGTTCTGGACCAGAATCCTGGCCTCCTATATAACCACCCTCAGTCTGTGCACTTATTGCTGGTTATTGAGCTTGTCTCTGCCTGCTAGTGGTTCTGCTATTATCTGTCTTTTCTCTGACCCTTCTGCCTTGTGTTCTGACTATCCTTGCTAGCTGCCTGCCCCTGACCATATCGCTTGTTTGTTGACTCTGATTATAGGATTGTGATTTCGTACTGTGCTGCCCGATTGTTGTGACCCGGACTGTCGACTATTTTCGCCGCCATCTTAGGGCGGATTGTGGCAAGTAGGTAGAGGACAGTGGGCAGGGCTGAGCTTAGGGCTCACTGTCTTGTCTTGTCCTGCTGTTTGGTTCCTAACACTTGTTTACTGATTCTTGTGCAATACTATCTCTATCATTTTGTCTCTAATGCATGGCTATATGGCTTCTTTTACCTGTATGTACAATTATGTTTTTATAAAATTTTGTGAATAAAGATGTCCTTATTGTAGGAGATATTGTAGTGGGCTGAGGGACCAGCCTAGTTGTGGTTAGTATAGGAGTATACATATAAAGGACTAGTGGACAAGAATCAATGCAGTAAGTGCAGAGACTTCAGGCTGTATATAATTTCAGCACTTCATCTGTTGTTCATGCTTATCCCCCAGCCCTAGGGATCTGTTAAAGGTATTATCCGGTTAACAAAAATAATATTCTAAACCATTCCCCTTTCCAATACCACCCTATGTCTAATATACATGTATAACCTATGTTGCACCCTTTCCCTATCTTATTCTCATTCTTACCCACTCTGGATGTCTAAAATCATCTTCTCTGTGTCCTCTCTGACAATGTGCTGCTCCTTTTTCCCCCATCCCTTTGTAGACACAGGACATGTGATCTCCTCTCTGGTGGCTGGGTTAGCTGTCTTTTGGCTTGGAGACATCATCTGCATCATCTCCATGCACCTCTTCAGTAGAGAAAGTGCTGCTTCCATAGACTTACATGTGTCTCTGAGCCTAGGTTTCTGTAATATGAACAGTTATAGTTCTATCTCTGCTTGCTGTCAGTGAATGCAGGCATATGTACCTGTCTTTGTGTCTCAGCTCTGCATATTGTAAGTATTATGGATGTTCTTAGAATTTGGATGGAACTAGAATGTTTTCAATCACAGTCAGCAAGCAGAGATATATACCCACACTACACCCCCTACCCCCAGTAAACAGATACTTATTATGCAGCACATAGATACACCATAGCATAGAAATGATCAGTGTTAGTAATGTAATGATGTTAAAGTCGCCTAGGGGACTCAAAAAGAGTAAAATTAAAATTTTAAAAAGTTTTAAAAAAACATGACGTAGCCCCTCCCCCAATAAAAGTTGAAATCACCTTTTCCATTTTATGAATAAAAATAAATAAACATATTTTAGACCGTATCGTGCATAATTGTCCGATCTATTAAAATAAAACAATATTATTCCTGCATGGTGAACGGCGTAAACAAAAAGCACTAAAATAAACGCTGTTTGTTTGCTTTTTATTACATTTTATTTATTTAAAAAAATTATTAAAAGCAATCAATGCATCCGATCTACACAATTATAAATTATAAATAAATAAAAATCAGAGATCATGATGCAAAAAATGATGCCTTATACAGCCCCGTAAAATCATTATACCAGCAAATTTTAGAGTCTGCAGAAGGGATACTAAGAGTCCCTTTACACACAGATATCTGACCAATTTATCTGACAGATTTTTGAAGCCAAAGCCAGGAAGAGACTATAAACAGGTCACAAGGAAAAGACTAGGATTTCTCCTCTCTTCAAATCCATTCCTGGCTTTGGCTTAAAAAAATCAGTCAGATAAATTGTTTAGATATCTGTGTGTGTAATAGGACCCTAAGGGCCCTATTACACACACAGATTTATCTGACAGTTCATTGTAGCCAAAGCCAGGAACATACTATAAACAGAGAACAGACCATAAAGGAAAGACTGCGTGTGTAATAGGAGCCTTTGCTTAAGATCTATGGAGAAAAATATTTTGCATCATAACATTTACTGCGTTCACACTACGTATATTTCAGTCAGTATATTTCAGTCAGTATTGCAACCAAAACCAGGAGTGGATTAAAAACACAGAAAGGATCTGTTCACACAATGGTGAAATTGAGTGGATGGCCGCCATATAACAGTAAATAACTGCCATTATTTCAATACAACAGCCGTTGTTTTAAAATAACAGCAAATATTTGCCATTATATGGCGGCCATCCACTCAATTTCACCATTGTGTGAACAGATCCTTTCTGTGTTTTTAATCCACTCCTGGTTTTGGTTGCAATACTGACTGAAATATACATATACTGACTGAAATATACGTAGTGTGAACGCAGCGTTAGGCTAGGTTCACACTACGTAAGTTTCCGGCCGTAGCGCGCTCAGTGAATAAGCGGCCGGAGATTTACGTAGTTTGCGTATAATGGAAAGTATACGATCTACGGCTGCACAGTTCACACTACCGACGAACTTACGCCCGGATCGTATGCGGCGCCGTAAAAAATGAACCAGACCATTGTTTCGGGATGGAAATGTTGTAACTTACGCCCGTAACGTAACATGCGGTCCCGTACGGAGTGGTGATTTCTTCTTTTTTCCACTTTGATTTGCCGATCCAAAAGGTTCTGTGGGGTGTCCGAGGCTAGCTGAAGATATCCCAGTAAAATTCCGCTGTCAGATCGCTACGTACGCAGCTCGGGAAGCGTACGTAGCTTACGGGCGTAAGTTCGCGGACCGTACGTAGCCGGCCGCAACTTGCGTAAATCCCGGCCGGAGTTTTAAACATATATGTCCGACCGCGAAAAATATGCGGCCGGACATATACGTAGTGTGAACATAGCCCTACGACGCAAGAACTTTACTTACTTGTGTCTTCAATCAATTATGTAATGATGTTAGTTACACTGCTTAGTAGTACTACAGGTGGTACAGTAGAATCATGTTGAAGGGACGTAAAGATCAGGCCAGATTCTAAGCATTTCAGCAAAGAGGGCTATCTGAAAAAAAGCCCTTCCCCTCCCTAATTCAGATAACGGAGACAACCTCAATACTGACACGACTACAAAATGCCGTCATATCATATTCCCTACCCATACCACTACAGACTATATAAGTGATTACAGAAGTTACACTGACTCATAGGGATTGTCTTCTCTTATCAGAGCCACTTCCTTTTCCTTCTCTTGTCCAACTAACCCATGAGGATTTTTTCCAACCACAACCCATCTCAACCATACCTCTGCTTTTTCTGCACCCTCCTTATCTCTATAATGCTCCAAATAGTAATAATGTTCCCCTTGGTGGGGACCCCTGGGATGGGATGGATGGGTGATACTTGTTTATTGTGTTTGCCACCCCACCTACCACCCAGCCTTCTTAGGATATGTTTACCAGATGATACAAAATATGTTGTATTTAATTATGTAAAGCTATGTAATTCTCAGTTTTTATAATAGAGCTAACACATAATTTCCTAGTTCTTTTTTCAGTGAACAGAAGAATAACTTTAATGCAATTTTCTGCGCAGGAAGCCATGGATCCCGTCTTTTATTAATTTGGTCATTATTTTATTTGTTTGATCATTTATAACATTTACGCTTTTTTATGAAACTTCTCCCTGCCTGGATATCCAGCATCTGTTTACTAAAGACTTTAATTCTAGGAGTAATTTTCATTGCAAGAGAAATCACAACATATTCATATTAACATAAATAGCATGTGAAGAATCCTACAGGTCGAAATAATAGAACACTAATGAATAGCTTTTAATCAGTTGTTGGCATATACTGTACTTGCTACTGTGCAATCATCCAAGTTGTGATTTCACTTGATTAAATGTTAAAGCCGAGAATATTTTTAGAGTACAACGATAAGATGCATATAATAAAGTGACAGGAAAGAAGTACATATACAGAGAAAACACTTTGTCAGGCCTGCAGGAAACAATCTAAAGACGGTGCTTGGCTCCTTTACACATTAGCCATCTATTTCTCTCTTTGAAGTATTGGATATGACAGGGATAAAAGAAAATTGGAAACATGGTCGACATCTGAACCTCATTAAATTTAGATATTATACAGACGGAAAACACTAAAATGACTAAATGCCCACTTATCATGAACTAGCCAGAGATTTCAATTTGTTCAATAAGTTAAACTCGGCTGTTAAGGTTTTCAATAAATTATTCTGTGCACTTTGCTATTGTGTTAGGTTATAGACAACTTACCTTACATTTTAAGAGATATTTAGAGCTGTTCTTTTATTCTGCTGCTAATGCCTTATGCATTTTGTATAATGATAAAAAAAAACACAACAATCACTAAACTCAGGGAGAACAGCGAAAAAATCTAATGGAGTACTCATTACTCAGTACTGATTGGCCCCTGTTTAGTTTCCCTATTTAGGTCCCAAAACTCGCAACAGAGTGAGGACCTGAGGGACTACGTATCAGGGGGGTTTGGTGCTCTCCCCACTAGGAGGCACCCCTTGGCAATGGGCTTCCTTCTCTGGAGAGAGGGATATCTGGCTATTCCCGTGTTTTCAGACTCGCAACTGAGGCTCCACGGACCCCTTCTTTGCGTAATGATAAAAAAGCAAGCCAAATTAGTTTTAGTGACACATTTTTTCGATTTAACTAAATGAGTATAAGTTTGTGTCACTTATCTACATTGTAACAAAACTGGTCACTCGCTGCCAATTCCTCGCCCTCGTCACTACCACTGCCAAGCTGCTGCTGCTGCTCTAGCCCATCTCCTCACTCCCCACTGTGCTTCTCACATCTGCTCTGGCCTATATTCCCCATGAAGATGCTGTTTTTGCAGGGAAAGAGCATAGAGTCATATCACATGCTCTCCCTGTCCCCTAAAGGTTGAATGTGTACACTAAAATCCATTTTCCACCTACCCATGCCTAGCACTAGCTATGTAAGGTACTAGGCATGGATAGCAGTTAGCTTGGTAAACAAACTTGTACCCTCTGGCATCAAAGGCCTTACATATCCATAAGTTGCATAAAGGGTTCTGTTCAAAGGGCACTTAGTATTGTCCAAAGCCAAACCTGTTGGGTAGCACAGTGGGTCCACAGCCGTACCCCCATTACGCATGCAGTAACCCAGGGCAGCCAGGTGGTGTTAGTTAGGGCAGCTATTGGTATACCTATGTCCTCCCTGGGTCCCAGACATGTGCCTATTAAAGTTGTGTAGATGCAAAGAAATCACAAAGTCCAGCAATCACTTAAACAGCAGGAACTTTTACTGTAAAAGGTCATAAAGGTGCAGTAAACCTTATAGCAGTCCTTCCAATAAAGGTGCACAAATACAATAGTTTGAGAGTTTGCTGACTAAAACTCTTTTAAACTCCTTCAGTAAAGAACTCTTTCTCTTGCTCTCTTGGATCTGACTAAACCAGGATACAGAACCCACACAAATCAGCTTTACCATACTATATATAGGGCTCAGGGAGCTATCTAATTAGGGAAAAACATCAGGAGACATCAACTCTAACTTCTAAGGTTAGAGGAATAGAGGAGGGGCTACAGTGAGATACCTTCAACAGGAATTGGTTTCAGTCACCTTACAGATAGTGGCATATACATCACAGAATACCTGAAATTGGTCATGTTTACAGTTAACCTTTTGGCAAACCTCCCTTCAGCTGTGCCATACAATACATAGAACACAGAGGGACATCCAGTGGTGGGAGTGCAGTAAGACACATTCAGCCCAGTAAGTGTGTACCAACCTACAAACAAGCATTACAGCAGTAGAACATCTGTTCTGGGACACTGCACTTCATATCATAATGGGGAGTGTGGATGATATGAGCAAAAAATAAAAGAGTTCTTCTTTTAAAGGGAAAGGTGCAAATACGAGCCCAATCATTTATTCAAACTTTTGACTTGTCATGCTGATCTCTAGATACAACCAGGAAAAGTGTGCTGTAACGTGAGATACAATAAGAAGAAGCAGCAAAGTAATGCACGCTTCTCCTTGCTGTATCTGTAGATCAGCGGGGGTCCTATCACTCTATATGACATGTGAAAAGGTTTTAGAAATAACAGCATGAGTTTAGATTTTTTGTAACAGGATACAATTTAGAATCTTCATACTTCATTCCTGTATGTCAAGGAACTGTGAGTAATTTTTTTTATAAAAATTTCCACAAAAAAAAATCCAACATACAAAGTTGTATTAAAAAATAGGAGTAGATCATTATCTATATTACCCTAACATGTTTTGTCTCTTACTGTAAAAATAACTAAAATACACGTTACCAACTTACGCCCCCCCCCCCAAAAAAAAAGGTGTGTCAGTTCAGTACTGTTCTGCTCTAGCCATCAGGATCTCACTGCACCACAATGAATTATAATTATATTGACCCATTTTATATATATATATATATATATATATATATATATATATATTGTAGACATGTCACTGGAGAAGTATTTGAGGGGAGGTACATCTCACCCAGGCTAAGGCATATGGTGAGATGGTGAATCCAGGTGAGCTCTGTCACTCAGCAGTGTTATGCTGCTGAGGGTTTTTCCATGTTCCGGGCCTGGATTTACTGGAATGGTGGGTAGGTTGGTAGTGGGACCTGCCATTCCCCTTCCCCGGTCCAGTTCGGGGGTTACAGGCAGGTGTGCCTTGTTAAGCCTGCAGCAGGGTAAAAGCTCCACAGAGCTAGAGGAGATTGCTCTCAGCCAGGGTGAACAGCTTGCATGCTGTGTTTCCTGGGAGCAAGGAGTTATATCACTGCTGGGGACTATTCACACTCCACGATACCGCCTATGGAAGGGACAGATAGGTGACCTGTGTTAGTAAGTGCCCAGACGGGCAAGACCTTTTTGTTTTGTTTTATGATCAATGCACGGTGTTGCTGTATTTATGTTGCTGGACCGTTTATGCTACAAATAAACACCAAAGCTGTTTTTAAGTCCAAGTTTGCTGCCTGAACTGTGTCCTAACACACCATCCCCCGGGAAGATCCCTACAATTGGTGCTGCGGAGCGGGCAAAACGGTTGCTAGGGGCAACGGTGTGCATCAACTTGGCTACAGCTGCGTATGTCCTGGGTGAAGGCTGCTGCTTCACTCCAAAAACAGCCAAGCAACATGGAGGAGATGATGAAGCAGTTAATGCAAGTGAGTTTGCAGCAACAACAGGCTCTGACAGACGCTAACCTGCGCCATGAACAGACAATGGCTGCACAACAGAGACTTATTGAGCACCTAATAGCAAAGCAGGAGGCGTCTGCAGGTGCTAATCCCCAGCTGGTGGCAGCAGCCGCGCCAGAGACTTTGTCTGTGAAAAGAGCCGTGCAGCATGCGCTGCAAAAGATGACTGCGGATGATGATATTGAGGCCTACTTAACTGTCTTTGAGCGTGTGGCTGAGAGAGAGAAGTTACCCTCCACTGAGTGGGCAGAAGTGATTGCGCCTTATTTAACAGGCGAACCTCAAAAGGCCTATTATGACCTCAGTGAGCAAGAGGTCAAAGACTATCCTCGGCTAAAAGCAGAGATACTCGCCCGACTAGGAGTTACTGCTGCTGTCCGTGCCCGAAGGGTCCGCAACTGGAGCTACAGTCTGGACAAGTCAGCGAGGTCCCAGATGTACGACCTGATCCATTTGGCAAGAAAGTGGTTGGAGCCAGACACCTCTACTCCTGCCCAGATCCTAGAGAGGGTCGTGATGGATCGCTACCTCCGTGCCCTTCCTGCTGATCTACAACGCTGGGTGGGACAAGGTGACCCTAGGAGTGCCGACGAACTTGTCAGCCTTGTGGAGAGGTTCCAGGCGACCGAGGACTACCTCCGTGATGTTCCTGCAGCACCGTCACCTCCCCGGAGTGCCAGATCTGTGCCATCATCTGGTAAGAGACTTCCATCTATTGGGGGAGTGTGGAGGGGTGCTGATAGAGGGAAGAGCGCTCAGGAGGTAACTCAGGGGCAAAAGACTGGTGAGGGTCCCCGGTGGCTAAGTGGCCCTAAAAAGGACTCCCTGCCAAGGAGACCAGGCCCTATCCAGTGCTGGAGATGCCATGAGACGGGACATGTGTCTGCCCATTGCCCTCTTACCACTGAGCCCATGGAGTGTGAAGCTAGCCGGCGTCAGTCGCTATTTGCGGAACCGTCTCTTGTTGCGGTCACTGGACTAGAGACTGAACCGCAAGTCTGCCACATTACTGTCAATAACTTCCCTGTTAAGGCGTTGCTGGACTCGGGAAGCCTTGTCACCTTGGTGCATGCCAGCCTGGTGACTGGGGACTTTGTGCCAAAAAGACATATGAGTGTGGTATGCATACATGGTGATACAAAGGTTTACCCTATAGTACTGGCTAATGTCGGGACTGAACTAGGTGCTGTACAGTATGAAGTGGGGGTGGTTAAAAACCTTATGCATAATGTGATATTGGGGCGTGATTTTCCATTGTTCTGGGCTCTATGGGGAAAACAACAATCCCCTGAAAGGAGTAAGGATACCCCTAAGTCTATTGCATTACCCATGGTAAAAGATAAAAATGTACAGGATGAAAATGCTTTTCCTTTGCAGGTCCTGGCTGGTGAGGAAGAGGCTCCTCCCACTGCGCAGAATGTTCCAGACTTAGAGGTGTCTAGGGATAATTTTGGTACTGCACAATTACAGGACCCCACTCTCAAAAATGCGAGAGAGCAGGTCACTGTTATGAATGGGGTACCTCAGGAACCAGAAGCTGAGAAAAAGTTTCCACATTTTTCTGTGACTAATGATCTTTACTATAGAGTCACTAAGGTTAATGATGAGGTTGTGGAACAGCTTCTGGTGCCTAAGTCGTACCGGCGTCAGGTACTCGACATGGCCCATAATCATGTCCTTGGGGGCCACTTGGGGACAGATAAAACGCAGGAGAGAGTCCTCCAGAGGTTTTATTGGCCTGCGATTTATGCTGACATAAAAAAATACTGTGAGTCGTGCCCCACTTGTCATCTTAGCGCCCCAGTGTCGCATTTCCGCAGCCCGTTGGTTTCGCTCCCCATCATAGAGGTACCTTTTGACCGCATTGCAATGGACTTGGTGGGTCCCATTGTAAAGTCGGCAAGGGGACACCAGTACATTTTGGTGGTCTTAGACTACGCAACCCGTTATCCTGAGGCTGTACCCCTAAGAAACACTGCGTCTAAAACAATTGCCCGTGAGTTGTTTTATATGTTTTCCAGAGTGGGGATCCCCAAAGAAATCTTGACCGACCAAGGTACTCCGTTTATGTCAAAGGTAATGAAGGACCTGTGCAAACTGTTTAAAATCTTACACCTTCGTACCTTTGTATATCACCCACAGACAGACGGGTTAGTGGAGAGGTTTAATAAAACCCTGAAACATATGTTAAAGAAAGTAGTGAAAAAAGATGGTCGGGATTGGGATCACTTACTACCTTACCTAATGTTTGCTATTAGGGAAGTGCCCCAATCATCCACAGGGTTCTCTCCCTTCGAATTAGTCTATGGTCGTCACCCTAGGGGTTTGTTGGATATAGCGAAAGAGACATGGGAAAGTGAGTCCACCCCATACAAGAGTGTTATAGAGCATGTAGCACAAATGCAGGACCGTATAGCCACTGTAATGCCCCTAGTAAGGGAACACCTCCAGAGGGCGCAAGAGGGCCAAAGTAGAATTTACAATCGTTCTGCGAGAATCAGGACATTTAGCCCTGGTGACCGGGTACTCATACTTGTTCCCACAGTAGAAAGCAAATTCTTAGCAAAGTGGCAGGGTCCCTATGAAATTGTAGAGAAGGTCAGTGAGGTCAACTACAAGGTACACCAACCAGGTAGAAGGAAGCCTTTCCAAGTTTATCACATAAACTTGATCAAGCCCTGGAAAGACAGGGAATCCTTGGTGGCGACAAAGCCTGTTGGTCATCTGTCCCCACCAATCCCTCCGGTCAGGATTGGTGACACCCTGTCAGTATCCCAGAAGCAGGAAGCTAAGGAATTCCTGCAGAAAAATAAAGACAAGTTTTCTGACCTCCCAGGGCGTACACATCTCATTAGTCATCATATTGAAACTGAGCCTAGAAGCAGAGTAAACCTTAAGCCCTATAGGATACCAGAAGCACGGAGGGAGGCGGTATCATCCGAGGTAAAACGTATGCTTGACCTAGGAGTCATTGAGGTGTCCCAGAGCGAGTGGTCCAGCCCGATTGTGTTAATCCAAAAGCCCAATGGAACTTGGAGGTTCTGTAATGATTTTAGAAAGTTAAATGAGATCTCCAAGTTCGATGCCTACCCCATGCCCAGGGTAGATGAGTTGATCGAAAGGATGGGTAATGCTAGGTACATAACTACCCTCGATCTCACTAAGGGCTACTGGCAGATCCCCCTCACTCCTAAGGCTAGAGAGAAGACCGCATTCTCCACCCCTGATGGGCTCTTCCAATATGTAGTGATGCCATTCGGGTTACATGGAGCCCCTGCCACTTTTCAGAGGTTGATGGACTTGATCCTGCGACCACATCGGGACTACTCTGCTGCCTACCTCGATGATGTGGTCATTTTTAGCCCTGATTGGGAAAGTCACCTCTGTAAGGTCCAGGCGGTGTTAGATGCCATAAGTGATGCGGGGTTAACCATCAATGCAGAGAAGTGTGCACTAGCCTTAGAGGAGGCCAAATACCTGGGATACATTATTGGGAGGGGGTTAGTGAAACCACAACTGAATAAAATTGAGGCAATACAGAATTGGCCCAAACCCCTCACAAAGAAACAGGTCAGAGCTTTCCTGGGTATTACGGGCTATTACCGTAGGTTTGTGCCAAACTTTGCCACAGTTGCAGCCCCGCTAACTGACCTGACAAAGGGTGCGAAGTCCGCAATGGTGACATGGACTCCAGAGGCCGAGAAGGCTTTTCAAAGCCTTAAATCTGCCTTGTGTCAACAACCTGTACTAGTTACCCCTGACTTTAGGCAAGAATTTCTGGTCCAGACAGATGCCTCCAACACAGGGTTAGGTGCCGTCCTCTCACAGGTCGTGAATGGCGAGGAGCATCCAGTGATGTACTTAAGCAGGAAGCTATCCCCGGCCGAGAAAAACTACGCCATTGTTGAGCGAGAGTGTCTGGCAGTGAAATGGGCCCTAGAGTCCCTGAGGTACTACCTGCTAGGCAGAAAATTTAAGCTAGTGACCGACCATGCCCCCCTAACATGGATGAAGGTTAACAAGGAGAAAAATGCGAGGGTAACTAGATGGTTTCTGTCCCTCCAAAACTTTAATTTCACGGTGGAACACAGGCCAGGAAAGTTACAGGCAAATGCTGATGCCCTATCAAGGGTACACTGTCTGTGGGGACAGAATGCTCAGCCCTCCGGTCTGAAAAAGAGGGGGGGGATATGTAGACATGTCACTGGAGAAGTATTTGAGGGGAGGTACATCTCACCCAGGCTAAGGCATATGGTGAGATGGTGAATCCAGGTGAGCTCTGTCACTCAGCAGTGTTATGCTGCTGAGGGTTTTTCCATGTTCCGGGCCTGGATTTACTGGAATGGTGGGTAGGTTGGTAGTGGGACCTGCCATTCCCCTTCCCTGGTCCAGTTCGGGGGTTACAGGCAGGTGTGCCTTGTTAAGCCTGCAGCAGGGTAAAAGCTCCACAGAGCTAGAGGAGATTGCTCTCAGCCAGGGTGAACAGCTTGCATGCTGTGTTTCCTGGGAGCAAGGAGTTATATCACTGCTGGGGCCTATTCACACTCCACGATACCGCCTATGGAAGGGACAGATAGGTGACCTGTGTTAGTAAGTGCCCAGACGGGCAAGACCTTTTTGTTTTGTTTTATGATCAATGCACGGTGTTGCTGTATTTATGTTGCTGGACCGTTTATGCTACAAATAAACACCAAAGCTGTTTTTAAGTCCAAGTTTGCTGCCTGAACTGTGTCCTAACACACCATCCCCCGGGAAGATCCCTACAATATATATACATATATGTAAGGGTTAAGTCTGTGATGTGCACCCAACATACAAGCGGCATGAACATCACAGACCGAATCCATATGGATGTATGTTTAAGCCTTACTCTGTCTCAACTGGATATCTATCAAAGAGAATCAAAGAGATTAGGCCCTTGGAATATCACCTTCCAAATCATTTTAAGGCTATGTTCATATTATGTGAACACCCGGCTGTTCCGTGACCCCGGCCAGATCACGGAACGGCCGGTCTCAGCCCGGATCATCCCGGCCGGTACTTAAGTACTGGCCGGGTGATCTTACCGGCCACGGAGCTCTGATGCGGGCGCATCAGCGCGCGCCCGCATCAGAGCTTTCCATAGCACACAGTAAAGCGAGCGTCCGGAGCTGCTCGCTTCACTGTGTGAACTGACAGGTCTTTCTGTGGCCAGAATTCACTGAATTCCGGCTGCAGAAAACTGACCTATCAGTTTTTTACGGCGGCGTATGGGATCCCGGCCGGAGCACATACGATGTGCGGCGAGAACTACGGCCGTAGTTTTACGTAGTGTGAACATAGCCTAATACTTGGAACTTCATCCTCATTGCCAACACTACATACTGTAGGTCCCCCCCCATCCTCATTCCCAACATCGACCTTTCTCTCTCCCCTGCCACCCCCTCCACTACCACCACCACTCCACGCTCTGTATTTTCCTCCTCATATGGGTCTGCAGGGGAAAAAATAAAAATGCTGGCCTTTTAAACATGAGGAGAAAAACATTTCAAAAACAGAAATTGGCTCCATCATGAAGGGGTTAACAACAAATATATGATGAATAAACCAAAGGCAACAAGAAGATTTCTATATCAAGGAGTAATATGATAACCCCCTCCTGTCGCTGCACTGTAAATTAACGTTGATTCAGCAGAATGATGCAGGAGCTGCGCCTGTGTCATCCGTGGCGGGTCACGGCTATCAGTGATAACAGGGGACCCGCCGCAACTGAGAGTTAACCCTATAGAGTTAACTGAGAGTAAACCGCCGCAACTGAGAGCTAACCCTATAGATACTGCGGTCAGCAGGACCACAGCATCTATAGGGCTTCCACTGTCCACCAGGGCTCTGCGAAGTGATTGCAGAGTCCCGATGGTAGCTATGGAAACCGGAGGCAGCGGGGAAGGGAGGGAAGGCTGCGAGCGCGGGGCATGCGCCCATGAGCTCTGTCCCCTCTCCTCTCTCCCCTTTCGCTGTCACAAGATTGTAACAGTGGCAGTGGATAGAGGAGAGTGGGCAAACATAGGGACATCAGCTTATGGGATCATTATGATCCCATAGGCTGATGTCCTAAAACAACCTGGGCATTGATGCATCAATGACCCATGGTCATGAAAGGGTTAAAGAGGCACTGTCGCAAATTTATTTTTTAATGAAATCAACAGGGGTTGTGATCACATGCAGTTTTGCAATATACTCTATTTTTTCTATTCTTAAATCAACATTATACATACGGTCACTAGGTGTCTCCCTTTACTGCGCATGTGTACAGCCACTGCACATCCACATTCAGTAGCAGAAAATCTTGGGGGTGCTGACATTGTATGGTCAGCTATCCTGTCACACAGCACTAAAATCTATATAACCACACAGTGACATTATACTGAATGAATTTTTGCATGGCAAAGAGTTTTTTTTCCCCTGGTAAGTTGCAGAGTTGATTATATAATTAGCAAAAATTAATAATATAATTAACCTAAGTTACTTAGATTGTAAGCCCTCGTGGGCAGGGTCCTTGTTCCCCATGTACCAGTCTGCCATTTACCATGTAATGTGCTTTGATCTTGTAATGTTCCTGTTTGTTAACCCGTTTTGCTTGTATAGTGCTCTGAAAATAAGGAAGCTTCAAAAATAAATAATAATAATTACCCTCAGTTGATATAAAACCGGCATGATTTACAGGTGTCTTTCCTTGCAATAGTGCCCAAAGGACTGGGACTTCCTGTGTTTGGTCTCTTATTTTGAACAAAGAAAAGACTAAATATAATCACGGAGGGAGCATGATGCACAGTTTGGCCATATGTATAATGTTGATTTTAACATAGAAACCTCTATTTATTAAACAGACATTATCAAAACTCCAGAACTAGACAGAGAGTGCCCTCTATTGGATGTAACTTGGCAAGAAGGGCTCATTTATAAGATGTAAGTAGGCAGGGAGTTTCCTCTATTGGATGTAACTTGGCAAGAAGCACTCATTTTATAGGATATCGGTAGGCAGGGAGTTCCCTCTATCGGAAAGTTTAGAAACAAAGATGGATATATTATTAAACGTTTGAGGTGTAGAATCAGCACCAATAACCAGTGTAATCAGTAATAAAATAATTTCACACCCACTATAAATACCAGAGAATAATACAGGATGATGGGGATACGTAGAACTGCAGTTGCATGAAAATGTACGATAATATAATTACATTAGATTATGTCATAGAGGACTGTGAACAATAGTGTGTGTGCATACAAAGAAAATGTGAATAAGCAAAAAGTATATGTGAAAAATAATAATGAATGAAGTGAGTACTAAGTTTTCATCAGAATGGCAATCAAAACTGTGTTGACAAAAATACAAAAGATATTATGAAAAATACACAATTTTTTGTGAAAAAATTAGCAAAAAGGTGAAAAGGATGATAAAGAGATATTCAGCAATATGTAATGCGAAAAGGGACATAAATAATAATGACTAAAAGTATTAAGCCGAACCCAAACCATAGTAAACATTATTATATTACGTTAAGAATTGAGAAACTATAATAATAATAATAATAACAATAATAGACAGACAGACAGAAAAAAAAATGTTCTATGGCACTTAGTAATGAAAGTGGGGTAATAATAATATTAAATTTTATTTGTATAGTGCCAACAGACTCTGCAGCACTTTTTTTACTCAGTACAGAGGTTACATATATATATTACACAATAAAGTGATTAAAAAAAATAAGATACAAAGTGAATACGAGACCTGCTCGTTGGAGCTTACAGACTACAACTGGGGGTGACAAGAGGCACAAGTGCTTTATTTACCCATGATTGAGCCATTGTACATAGAAAAAACAGGATGAGCCAGTTACACTCCAATGTCTGATTACAGGTAAAACATAGGAAGTGCATGGAACCGTCGGAAATATAGAGTAGAAAGTGAGGGGACAAGGTTAAGGCATATAAGCATCATCTTTGATGACATCATCGATGACATCTCTGATGACATTATCGATGACATCACTGATGACATCATCGATGACATCACTGATGATCATTAATGACATCACTGATGACATCATCAATGACATCACTGATAACAATGATTGACAACAATGATAATTTTATCGACAACATCATTGTTGACATCATCGAAAAGTAATGACATCATCGTTGACATCATCAAAAAGTGATGACATCATTGATGACATATTCGATGACATCAGCGATGACATAATCAATGACATAACTGATGACATCATCAATGACATCACTGATGACAATAAATAGTGATGACATCATCGATGACATCTTCTGTGACATTATCGAAAAGTGATGACATCTTCGATGACATCTTCAATGACATCATCGATGACAAAACTGATGACATCATCAATTACATCACTGAAAACAATGAATAGTGCTAACATCATCGATGACTTTTTCGATGACATCATTGATGACATCATCTACAAGTGATGACATCATTGAGGACATCTTCGATTTCATCATTGTTGACATCATAGAAAAGTGATGACATCATCAATTACATCTTTGATAACATCATCGATGACATAATCAATGAAATCCTCGATGACATCACTGATGAATTCATCGATAAAGTCATCGATGACATCATCAATGACATCACTGACGACAATGATTGACAACAACAATAACTTTATCAACAACATCATTGTTGACATCATTGAATAGTGATGACATCATCAATGACATCTTCGATTACATAATCGATGACATCACTGATGCCATTATCGATGGCATCACTGATGACATCATCAATGACATCATTTATAACAATGATTGACAACAATTATAACTATATTGACATCATTGACATCATCGATGACATAATCGAATAGTGATTACATCATCGATGACATTATCAATGACATCACTGATGACATCATTGATGACATCACTGATGATCATCGATGACATCATTAATGACATCACTGATGACAATCAATGACATCACTGATGACAGTGATTGACAACAATGAAAACTTTATCGACAACATCATCGTTGACATCATCGAAAACTGATGACATCATCGATGACATCTTTGATAACATCTTTGATGACATCATCGTTGACATCATCGAAAAGTGATCACATCATCGATGACAAAACTGATGACATCATCCATGACATCACTAAAGACAATGAATAGTGATGACATCATTGAAGACTTTTTCGATGACACTTTCGATGACAATGTGGAGACATTGAATACGGGACTGAACAATGATGGTAATACAGTCAATATTGAATTTGAATTTGACTGATTTGGTTCAAGACCCCCAACCATATCTGTGTTATCAAAAGGTTTAAAATTTTGGATTCCTCAACCTTTTGATTTTGTAGAATTTGAAACTGACCTGGGAAAAGCAATAGGAAAATTAAATTAAAAAAAATATTTTGCAAATAAATGTATAACCAATAAAGATAAAAAAGAAGGTGAGATACGTATATCCGTTAGTCCTTTGGGCTTTATCCCAACCGACCTAAACAGTGAAGAGGAAAAAGCGAGTATAGCTATCCTATCTGAATTGGCAGGAGGTAAACCTCCGTCAGTCCCAGGTTTTTCCTAGGATGATGAAGGATTCACCAAAGGTGTTCAATCCAATTTCTCCCCTCCTATTATAACAGGCAGCAAATTAGACTTAGGAGGATATAAAAGCACTTATTTAGCCTATAGATTCTCATAACCTTTAAAAAGAAGAATGGTTAGCTCTTCAACGCTTGAAAAAAACGAGAAGATATACTGGTAAAAAGTGCTGACAAAGGGGGGGGGAATTGTCTTAATGACCAAAGATTACTATATATCTAGAGCCTATTGACAATTATATGATGTCAGAAATTACCAAAAAATATCTACAGATCCCGCAAATAAAATAGGAGATAAACTACAAACTTTTCTGCGAGTATACACTGAAAAGTCAATTATTTCTGAAAATACAGCACGCAAGTTATTCCCTACCACATATAAGACCCCATGTTGGTATTTTATGCCTAAAATTCATAAAACATTGCACAACCCCCCAGGTCGACCTATAGTGTCAGGTGTAGGAGCAGTCCTAGAACCATTGTCTCAGTATATTGACTGGATTTTGGGGCCTATGCTGAGCAGTGTTTCATCTTTAGTTAAAGACACAAATGAATTCTTAGTCTGCTTGGGGGATTGTGCATGATTCTTCCTTTTTAGCGACTATTGACATTGAGTCATTGTACACACGTATTTCCCAAGATACGGCCATTGAATGTATAGAATTTTTCCTGAGGAGGGCAGAGAAGGGAGATGAATTTATATCTTTTGTGTGTGAAGGGTTAAAGCTGATCTTATTTAATAATGGCTTTCACTTTAATGACCAGTGGTTCCTGCAAGTCTCCGGAGTGGCCATGGGCACTCCGGTGGCTTGCAGTGTAGCAAATTTATATCTAGCATACTTTGAGATGCGCCACATTTTCTCTGTTAGTAATCCATTTCTAAAATTTATCCAATATTTTTCTCGTTTTGTTAATGATATTTTTATAGTTTGGTCAGGGACTAGTGATGAAGTCAGAGACTTTGTGGTCAACAGTGTGGTCATCAGTGATGTCATCGATGATGGCATCGATAATGTCACTAGGGATGTCACTGATTATGTAATCAGTGATGTCATAGATGATGTCATCAGTTATGTCATCGATGATGTGATCAATGATGTAATCGATGATGTAATCAGTTATGTAATCAATGATGTCATCAGTGATGTCATCGATAATGTTATCAGTGATGTCATCAATGAAGTCATCAGTGATAGCATCAGTGATGGCATCGATGATGTATACAGTGGTGTCATCGATGATGTATACAGTGGTGTCATCGATGATGTTATCAGTAATGTCATCGATTATGTCATCAGTTATGTCATCGAAGATGTCATCAGTGATGTCATCAGTGATGTCATCAATGATGTCAACGATGATGTCACTAGGGATGTCATCAGTTATGTCATCGATGATGTCATCGATGATGTATACAGTGGTGTCATCGATGATGTTATCAGTAATGTCATCAATGATGTAATCAGTGATCGCATCAGTGATATCATCAATGATGTCAACAGTGATGTCACTAGGGATTTCACTAATTATGTCATCAATGATGTCATTGATGACGTCATCAGTGATGTAATCGATGATTTCATCGATGATGTCATCAGTGATGTCATCAGTGATGTCATCAGTGATGTCATCGATGATGTCATCAGTGATGTCTTTGTGATGTCATCAGTTATTAAATCGATGATGTCATTGTTGATGTCATCAGTGATGTCATCGATGATGTACACAGTGGTGTCATCGATGATGTTATCAGTGATGTCACTAGGGATGTCAATAATTATGCCATCAATGATGTCATCGAAGATGTCATCAGTGATGTCATCAGTGATGTCATCAATGATGTCATCAGTGATGTCATCGATGATGTCATCAGTGATGTCTTTGTGATGTCATCAGTTATTAAATCGATGATGTCATTGTTGTTGTCATCAGTGATGTCCTCGATGATGTCATCAGTGATGTCATCGATGATGTCATCAGTGATGTCATCAGTGAAGTCATCGATGATGTCATCAGTGATGTCACCAGTGATGTCATCGATGATGTCATCAATGATGCCATCAGTGATGTCATCGATGATGTCATTGATAATGTCATCGATGATGTCATCACTGGTGTCATCAATGATGTCATCAGTGATGTCATCGATGATGTCAATGATGATGTCATCAGTGATGTCATCAGTGATGTCATCGATGATGTCATCAGTGATGTCATCGATGATATGATCAGTGATATCATCGATGATGTGATCAGTGATGTCATCAATTATGTGATCAGTGATGTCATTGATGATGTCATCAGTTATGTAATCGATGATGTCATGAGTAATGTATTCGATGATGTCATCAGTGATGTCATTGATGATGTCATCAGTGATGTAATTGATGATGTCATCAGTGATGTAATCGATGATGTCATCGATGATGTACACAGTGGTGTCATCGATGATGTTATAAGTGATGTCATCAATGATGTTATCAGTGATGTCATCAATGATGTCATCAGTGATACCATCAGTGATGTCATCAATGATGTCACCAGTGATGTCATCAATGATGTCATCCATGATGTCGCTAGGGATGTCACTAATTATGTCATCAATGATGTCATTGATGATGTCATCAGTGATGTAATCGATGATGTCATCAATGATGTCAACAGTGATGTCATCGATGTTGTCATCAGTGATGTCATTGATGATGTCATCAGTGATGTCATTTGTGATGTCATCAGTGATTAAATCAATGATGTCATCTTTGATGTCATCAGTGATGTCATCGATGATGTCAACAGTGTGGTCATCAGTGATGTCATCGATGATGGCATCGATAACATCACTAGGGATATCACTGATTATGTCATCAGTGATGTCATAGCTGATGTCATCAGCTATGTCATTGATGATGTCATCAGTGATGTAATCGATGATGTCATCAGTAATGTCAAAGTTGATGTCATCAATGATGTCATCGATGATGTCATCAGTGATGTCATCGTTGATGTCATCGATGAAGTCATCAGTGATGTAATCGATGAAATCATCAGTGATGTCATCGAAGTTGTCATCAGTGATGTCATCGATGATGTCATCAGTGATGTCATCGATGATGTCATCAGTGATGTCATCGATGATGTCATCAGTGATGTCATCGATGATGTCATCAGTGATGTCATTGATGATGTCATCAGTGATTAAATCGATGATGTCATCGATGATGTCATCAGTGATGTCATCGATGATGTCAACAGTTATGTCATCAGTTATGTCATCGATGATGTCATTAGTGATGTCATCAGAGATGTCATCGATGATGTCATCAGTGATGTTATCGTTTATGTCATCAGTGATGTCATAGATGTTGTCACCAGTGATGTAATCGATGATGTTGTCAGTAGTGCCATTGATGATGTCATCAGTGATGTCATTGATGATGTCATCAGTGTTGTCATCAGAGATGTCATCGATGATGTCATCAGTGATGTCATTTGTGATGTCATCAGTGATGTCATCGATGATGTCATCAGTGATGTCATAAAGGATGTTATCAGTGATATCATCAGTGATGTCATCGATGATGTCATCAGTGATATCATTGATGAAGTCATCAGTGATGTAATCGATGAAGTCATCAGTGATGTCATCGATGTTGTCATCAGTGATGTCATCGATGATGTCATCAGTGATGTCATCGATGATGTCATCAGTGATGTCATTTGTGATGTCATCAGTGATTAAATCAATGATGTCATCGTTGATGTCATCAGTGATGTCATCGATGATGTCAACAGTTATGTCATCAGACATGTCATTGATGATATCATCAGTGATGTTATCGTTTATGTCATCAGTGATGTCATAGATGTTGTCACCAGTGACGTAATCGATGATGTCATCGGTGATGTCATAAAGGATGTCATCAGTGATATCATCACTGATGTCATCGATGATGTCACCAGTCATGTCATCGATGATGTCACTAGGAATGTTTATGATTATGACATCAGCGATGTCATTGATGATGTCATCAGTGATGTCATCGATGATGTCATCAGTGATGTCATTGATAATGTCATCAGTGATGTCATTGATGATGTCATAAGTGATGTCATCAATGATGTCATCGATGATGTCATCAGTGATGTAATCGATGATGTCATCAGTGATGTCATTGATGATGTCATCAGTGATGTCATCGATGATGTCATCAGTTATGTAATCAATGATGTCATCAGTCATGTATTTGATGATGTCATCAGTGATGTCATCAATGATGTCATCAGTGATGTAATCGATGATGTCATCAGTGATGTAATTGATGATGTCATCGATGATGTGCACAGTGATGTCATCGATGATGTTATCAGTGATGTCATCAATGATGTCATCAGTGATGTCATCAGTGATAGCATCAGTGATGTCATCGATGATGTCACCAGTGATGTCATCAATGATGTCATCGATTTTGTCACTAGGGATGTCACTGATTATGTCATCAATGATGTCATTGATATTGTCAACAGTGATGTAATCGATGATGTCATCGATGGTGTCATCAGTGATGTTATCGATGATGTCATCAGTGATGTCTTTGTGATGTCATCAGTGATGTCATCGATGATGTCATCCTTTATGTCATCAGTGATGTCATCGATGATGTCATCAGTGATGTCCTCGATGATGTCATCAGTGATGTCATCGATGATGTCATCAGTGATGTCATCAGTGAAGTCATCGATGATGTCATCAGTGATGTCACCAGTGATGTCATCAATGATGCCATCAGTGATGTCATCGATGATGTCATTGATAATGTCATCGATGATGTCATCACTGGTGTCATCAATGATGTCATCAGTGATGTCATCGATGATGTCAATGATGATGTCATCAGTGATGTCATCAGTGATGTCATCGATGATGTCATCAGTGATGTCATCGATGATATGATCAGTGATATCATCGATGATGTGATCAGTGATGTCATCAATTATGTGATCAGTGATGTCATTGATGATGTCATCAGTTATGTAATCGATGATGTCATCAGTAATGTATTCGATGATGTCATCAGTGATGTCATTGATGATGTCATCAGTGATGTAATTGATGATGTCATCAGTGATGTAATCGATGATGTCATCGATGATGTACACAGTGGTGTCATCGATGATGTTATAAGTGATGTCATCAATGATGTTATCAGTGATGTCATCAATGATGTCATCAGTGATACCATCAGTGATGTCATCAATGATGTCACCAGTGATGTCATCAATGATGTCATCCATGATGTCGCTAGGGATGTCACTAATTATGTCATCAATGATGTCATTGATGATGTCATCAGTGATGTAATCGATGATGTCATCAATGATGTCAACAGTGATGTCATCGATGTTGTCATCAGTGATGTCATTGATGATGTCATCAGTGATGTCATTTGTGATGTCATCAGTGATTAAATCAATGATGTCATCTTTGATGTCATCAGTGATGTCATCGATGATGTCAACAGTGTGGTCATCAGTGATGTCATCGATGATGGCATCGATAACATCACTAGGGATATCACTGATTATGTCATCTGTGATGTCATAGCTGATGTCATCAGCTATGTCATTGATGATGTCATCAGTGATGTAATCGATGATGTCATCAGTAATGTCAAAGTTGATGTCATCAATGATGTCATCGATGATGTCATCAGTGATGTCATCGTTGATGTCATCGATGAAGTCATCAGTGATGTAATCGATGAAATCATCAGTGATGTCATCGAAGTTGTCATCAGTGATGTCATCGATGATGTCATCAGTGATGTCATCGATGATGTCATCAGTGATGTCATCGATGATGTCATCAGTGATGTCATCGATGATGTCATCAGTGATGTCATTGATGATGTCATCAGTGATTAAATCGATGATGTCATCGATGATGTCATCAGTGATGTCATCGATTATGTCAACAGTTATGTCATCAGTTATGTCATCGATGATGTCATTAGTGATGTCATCAGAGATGTCATCGATGATGTCATCAGTGATGTTATCGTTTATGTCATCAGTGATGTCATAGATGTTGTCACCAGTGATGTAATCGATGATGTCGTCAGTAGTGCCATTGATGATGTCATCAGTGATGTCATTGATGATGTCATCAGTGTTGTCATCAGAGATGTCATCGATGATGTCATCAGTGATGTCATTTGTGATGTCATCAGTGATGTCATCGATGATGTCATCAGTGATGTCATAAAGGATGTTATCAGTGATATCATCAGTGATGTCATCGATGATGTCATCAGTGATATCATTGATGAAGTCATCAGTGATGTAATCGATGAAGTCATCAGTGATGTCATCGATGTTGTCATCAGTGATGTCATCGATGATGTCATCAGTGATGTCATCGATGATGTCATCAGTGATGTCATTTGTGATGTCATCAGTGATTAAATCAATGATGTCATCGTTGATGTCATCAGTGATGTCATCGATGATGTCAACAGTTATGTCATCAGAGATGTCATTGATGATATCATCAGTGATGTTATCGTTTATGTCATCAGGGATGTCATAGATGTTGTCACCAGTGACGTAATCGATGATGTCATCAGTGATGTCATAAAGGATGTCATCAGTGATATCATCACTGATGTCATCGATGATGTCACCAGTCATGTCATCGATGATGTCACTAGGAATGTTTATGATTATGACATCAGTGATGTCATTGATGATGTCATCAGTGATGTCATCGATGATGTCATCAGTGATGTCATTGATAATGTCATCAGTGATGTCATTGATGATGTCATAAGTGATGTCATCAATGATGTCATCGATGATGTCATCAGTGATGTAATCGATGATGTCATCAGTGATGTCATTGATGATGTCATCAGTGATGTCATCGATGATGTCATCAGTTATGTAATCAATGATGTCATCAGTCATGTATTTGATGATGTCATCAGTGATGTCATCAATGATGTCATCAGTGATGTAATCGATGATGTCATCAGTGATGTAATAGATGATGTCATCGATGATGTACACAGTGATGTCATCGATGATGTTATCAGTGATGTCATCAATGATGTCATCAGTGATGTCATCAGTGATAGCATCAGTGATGTCATCGATGATGTCACCAGTGATGTCATCAATGATGTCATCAATTTTGTCACTAGGGATGTCACTGATTATGTCATCAATGATGTCATTGATAGTGTCAACAGTGATGTAATCGATGATGTCATCGATGGTGTCATCAGTGATGTTATCGATGATGTCATCAGTGATGTCTTTGTGATGTCATCAGTGATGTCATCGATGATGTCATCCTTTATGTCATCAGTGATGTCATCGATGATGTCATCAGTGATGTCATCGATGATGTCATCAGTGATGTCATTGATGATGTCATCAGTTATGTCATCGATGATGTCATCAATGATGTCATCAGTGATGTAATCAAGATGTCATTGATGATGTCATCGATGATGTCATCAGTAGTGTCATCAATGATGTCATCAGTGATGTCATCGATGATTATAATGATGATGTCATCAGTGATGTCATCAATGTTGTCATCAGTGATTTCATCGATGATGTCATCAGTGATGTCATCGATGATGTTATCAGTGATGTCATCAATGATGTCAACGATGATGTCACTAGGGATGTCATCAGTGATGTCATTGATGATGTTATCAGTGATGTCATCAGTGATGTCATCGATGTTGTTATCAGTGCTTTCATCGATCATGTCATCAGTGATTTCATCGATGATGTCATCAGTGATGTCATCGATGATGTCATCTATGATGGCACTGATTATGTCATTAGTGATGTCATCGATGATGTCATCAGTGATGTCATCAGTGATGTCATAGATGTTGTCATCAGTGATGTAATCGATGATGTCATCAGCGATGTCATCAGTGATGTCATCAGTGATGTCATCGATGATGTCATCAGTGATGTCATTGATGATGTCATCAGTGATTAAATAGATGATGTCATAGATGATGTCATCAGTGATGTCATCGATGATGTCATCAGTGATGTTATCGATGATGTCATCAGTGATGTCATTGATGTTGTCACATCACTGATGTCATCACTGTTGACATCATCGATGACATCACTGATGACATTAACGATGACATCATTGATTTAATCACTGATGACATCACAAATGACATCACTGATGACATTATCAATTACATCACTGATGACATAATCGATGACATCACTGGTGACATCATCGATGACATCACTGATGACAACATCGATGACATCACTGATGACAACATCGATGACATCACTGATGACATCATCGATGACATCACTGATGACATCATCGATGACATCATCAATGACATCACTGATGACATCATCAATTACATCACTGATGACATCATCAATTACATCACTGTCGACATTATCGATTACATCACTAATGACAACATCTATGACATCATTGATAACATCATCGATGGCATCGTTAATGTCACTAGGGATGTCACTGATTATGTAATCAGTGATGTCAGTTATGTCATCGATGATGTCATTAGTGATGTCACTGATTATGTAATCAGTGATATCTTAGATGATGTCATCAGTTGTCATCGATGATGTCATTAGTGATGTAATCAGAGATGTCATCGATGATGTCATCAGTGATGTCATCAGTGATGTCATCGATAATGTCACTAGGGATGTCACTGATTATGTAATCAGTGATATCTTAGATGATGTCATCAGTTGTCATCGATGATGTCATTAGTGATGTAATCAGAGATGTCATCGATGATGTCATCAGTGATGTCATCAGTGATGTCATCGATGATGTCATCAGTGATGTCATCGATGATGTCATCAGTGATATCATTGATGAAGTCATCAGTGATGTAATCGATGAAATCATCAGTGATGTCATCGAAGTTGTCATCAGTGATGTCATCGATGATGTCATCAGTGATGTCATCAATGATGTCATCAGTGATGTCATCGATGATGTCATCAGTGATGTCAATGATGTTGTCATATCTATGATGTCATCAGTGATGTCATTGATGATGTCATCAGTGATGTCATCGATGATGTCATCAGTGATTTCATCGATGATGTCATCAGGGATATCTTTGTGATGTCATCAGTGATTAAATCGATGATGTCAACGTTGATGTCATCAGTGATGTCATTGATGATGTCATCAGTGATTAAATAGATGATGTCATAGATGATGTCATCAGTGATGTCATCGATGATGTCATCAGTGATGTTATCGATGATGTCATCAGTGATGTCATTTGTGATGTCATCAGTGATTAAATCAATGATGTCATCGTTGATGTCATCAGTGATGTCATCGATGATGTCATCAGTTATGTCATCAGTGATGTCATCGATGATGTCATTAGTGATGTCATCAGAGATGTCATCGATGATGTCATCAGTGATGTTATCGTTTATGTCATCAGTGATGTCATCGATGATGTCATTAGTGATGTAATCAGAGATGTCATCGATGATGTCATCAGTGATGTCATCAGTGATGTCATCAGTGATGTCATCGATGATGTCATCAGTGATATCATTGATGAAGTCATCAGTGATGTAATCGATGAAATCATCAGTGATGTCATCGAAGTTGTCATCAGTGATGTCATCGATGATGTCATCAGTGATGTCATCGATGATGTCATCAGTGATGTCATCGATGATGTCATCAGTGATGTCATCGATGATGTCATCAGTGATGTCATCGATGATGTCATCAGTGATTAAATCAATGATGTCATCGTTGATGTCATCAGTGATGTCATCGATGATGTCAACAGTTATGTCATCAGTTATGTCATCGATGATGTCATTAGTGATGTCATCAGAGATGTCATCGATGATGTCATCAGTGATGTTATCGTTTATGTCATCAGTGATGTCATAGATGTTGTCACCAGTGATGTAATCGATGATGTCGTCAGTAGTGCCATTGATGATGTCATCAGTGATGTCATTGATGATGTCATCAGTGTTGTCATCAGAGATGTCATCGATGATGTCATCAAAGATGTCATTTGTGATGTCATCAGTGATGTCATCGATGATGTCATCAGTGATGTCATAAAGGATGTTATCAGTGATATCATCAGTGATGTCATCGATGATGTCACCAGTAATGTAATCAATGATGTCATCGATGATGTCACTAGGGATGTTACTGATTATGTCATCAGTAATGTCATTGATGATGCCATCAGTGATGTCATCGATGATGTCATCAGTGATGTCATTGATAATGTCATCAGTGATGTCATCAATGATGTTATTGATGATGTCATCAGTGATGTCATCGATGATGTCATCAGTGATGTCATCGATGATGTCATCAGTGATGTCATCGATGATGTCATCAGTGATATCATTGATGAAGTCATCAGTGATGTAATCGATGAAGTCATCAGTGATGTCATCGATGATGTCATCAGTGATGTCATCGATGATGTCATCAGTGATGTCATCGATGATGTCATCAGTGATGTCATTTGTGATGTCATCAGTGATTAAATCAATGATGTCATCGTTGATGTCATCAGTGATGTCATCGATGATGTCAACAGTTATGTCATCAGAGATGTCATTGATGATATCATCAGTGATGTTATCGTTTATGTCATCAGTGATGTCATAGATGTTGTCATCAGTGATGTCATCGATGATGTCATCAGTGATGTTATCGATGATGTCATCAGTGATGTCATTGATGTTGTCACATCACTGATGTCATCACTGTTGACATCATCGATGACATCACTGATGACATTAACGATGACATCATTGATTTAATCACTGATGACATCACAAATGACATCACTGATGACATTATCAATTACATCATTGATGACATAATCGATGACATCACTGGTGACATCATCGATGACATCACTGATGACAACATCGATGACATCACTGATGACAACATCGATGACATCACTGATGACATCATCGATGACATCACTGATGACATCATCGATGACATCATCAATGACATCACTGATGACATCATCAATTACATCACTGATGACATCATCAATTACATCACTGTCGACATTATCGATTACATCACTAATGACAACATCTATGACATCATTGATAACATCATCGATGGCATCGTTAATGTCACTAGGGATGTCACTGATTATGTAATCAGTGATGTCAGTTATGTCATCGATGATGTCATTAGTGATGTCACTGATTATGTAATCAGTGATATCTTAGATGATGTCATCAGTTGTCATCGATGATGTCATTAGTGATGTAATCAGAGATGTCATCGATGATGTCATCAGTGATGTCATCAGTGATGTCATCGATAATGTCACTAGGGATGTCACTGATTATGTAATCAGTGATATCTTAGATGATGTCATCAGTTGTCATCGATGATGTCATTAGTGATGTAATCAGAGATGTCATCGATGATGTCATCAGTGATGTCATCAGTGATGTCATCGATGATGTCATCAGTGATGTCATCGATGATGTCATCAGTGATATCATTGATGAAGTCATCAGTGATGTAATCGATGAAATCATCAGTGATGTCATCGAAGTTGTCATCAGTGATGTCATCGATGATGTCATCAGTGATGTCATCAATGATGTCATCAGTGATGTCATCGATGATGTCATCAGTGATGTCAATGATGTTGTCATATCTATGATGTCATCAGTGATGTCACTGATTATGTAATCAGTGATGTCATCGATGATGTCATCAGTGATTTCATCGATGATGTCATCAGGGATATCTTTGTGATGTCATCAGTGATTAAATCGATGATGTCAACGTTGATGTCATCAGTGATGTCATTGATGATGTCATCAGTGATTAAATAGATGATGTCATAGATGATGTCATCAGTGATGTCATCGATGATGTCATCAGTGATGTTATCGATGATGTCATCAGTGATGTCATTTGTGATGTCATCAGTGATTAAATCAATGATGTCATCGTTGATGTCATCAGTGATGTCATCGATGATGTCATCAGTTATGTCATCAGTGATGTCATCGATGATGTCATTAGTGATGTCATCAGAGATGTCATCGATGATGTCATCAGTGATGTTATCGTTTATGTCATCAGTGATGTCATCGATGATGTCATTAGTGATGTAATCAGAGATGTCATCGATGATGTCATCAGTGATGTCATCAGTGATGTCATCAGTGATGTCATCGATGATGTCATCAGTGATATCATTGATGAAGTCATCAGTGATGTAATCGATGAAATCATCAGTGATGTCATCGAAGTTGTCATCAGTGATGTCATCGATGATGTCATCAGTGATGTCATCGATGATGTCATCAGTGATGTCATCGATGATGTCATCAGTGATGTCATCGATGATGTCATCAGTGATGTCATCGATGATGTCATCAGTGATTAAATCAATGATGTCATCGTTGATGTCATCAGTGATGTCATCGATGATGTCAACAGTTATGTCATCAGTTATGTCATCGATGATGTCATTAGTGATGTCATCAGAGATGTCATCGATGATGTCATCAGTGATGTTATCGTTTATGTCATCAGTGATGTCATAGATGTTGTCACCAGTGATGTAATCGATGATGTCGTCAGTAGTGCCATTGATGATGTCATCAGTGATGTCATTGATGATGTCATCAGTGTTGTCATCAGAGATGTCATCGATGATGTCATCAAAGATGTCATTTGTGATGTCATCAGTGATGTCATCGATGATGTCATCAGTGATGTCATAAAGGATGTTATCAGTGATATCATCAGTGATGTCATCGATGATGTCACCAGTAATGTAATCAATGATGTCATCGATGATGTCACTAGGGATGTTACTGATTATGTCATCAGTAATGTCATTGATGATGCCATCAGTGATGTCATCGATGATGTCATCAGTGATGTCATTGATAATGTCATCAGTGATGTCATCAATGATGTTATTGATGATGTCATCAGTGATGTCATCGATGATGTCATCAGTGATGTCATCGATGATGTCATCAGTGATGTCATCGATGATGTCATCAGTGATATCATTGATGAAGTCATCAGTGATGTAATCGATGAAGTCATCAGTGATGTCATCGATGTTGTCATCAGTGATGTCATCGATGATGTCATCAGTGATGTCATCGATGATGTCATCAGTGATGTCATTTGTGATGTCATCAGTGATTAAATCAATGATGTCATCGTTGATGTCATCAGTGATGTCATCGATGATGTCAACAGTTATGTCATCAGAGATGTCATTGATGATATCATCAGTGATGTTATCGTTTATGTCATCAGTGATGTCATAGATGTTGTCACCAGTGACGTAATCGATGATGTCATCAGTGATGTCATAAAGGATGTCATCAGTGATATCATCACTGATGTCATCGATGATGTCACCAGTCATGTCATCGATGATGTCACTAGGAATGTTTATGATTATGACACCAGTGATGTCATTGATGATGTCATCAGTGATGTCATCGATGATGTCATCAGTGATGTCATTGATAATGTCATCAGTGATGTCATTGATGATGTCATAAGTGATGTCATCAATGATGTCATCGATGATGTCATCAGTGATGTAATCGATGATGTCATCAGTGATGTCATTGATGATGTCATCAGTGATGTCATCGATGATGTCATCAGTGATGTCATCGATGATGTCATCAGTTATGTAATCAATGATGTCATCAGTCATGTATTTGATGATGTCATCAGTGATGTCATCAATGATGTCATCAGTGATGTAATCGATGATGTCATCAGTGATGTAATCGATGATGTCATCGATGATGTACACAGTGATGTCATCGATGATGTTATCAGTGATGTCATCAATGATGTCATCAGTGATGTCATTAGTGATAGCATCAGTGATGTCATCGATGATGTCACCAGTGATGTCATCAATGATGTCTTCGATTTTGACAATAGGGATGTCACTGATTATGTCATCAATGATGTCATTGATAGTGTCAACAGTGATGTAATCGATGATGTCATCAGTGATGTCTTTGTGATGTCATCAGTGATGTCATCGATGATGTCATCCTTTATGTCATCAGTGATGTCATCGATGATGTCATCAGTGATGTCATCGATGATGTCATCAGTGATGTCATTGATGATGTCATCAGTTATGTCATCGATGATGTCATCAATGATGTCATCAGTGATGTAATCAGTGATGTCATTGATGATGTCATCGATGATGTCATCAGTAGTGTCATCAATGATGTCATCAGTGATGTCATCGATGATTTTAATGATGATGTCATCAGTGATGTCATCAATGTTGTCATCAGTGATTTCATCGATGATGTCATCAGTGATGTCATCGATGATGTTATCAGTGATGTCATCAATGATGTCAACGATGATGTCACTAGGGATGTCATCAGTGATGTCATTGATGATGTTATCAGTGATGTCATCAGTGATGTCATCGATGTTGTTATCAGTGCTTTCATCGATCATGTCATCAGTGATGTCATCGATGATGTCATCAGTGATGTCATCAGTGATGTTATCAGTGATGTCATCGATGATGTCATCAGTGATGTCATCGATGTTGTCATATCGATGATGTCATCAGTGATGTCATCGATGATGACATCAGTGATTTCATTGATGATGTCATCAGGGATATCTTTGTGATGTCATCAGTGATTAAATCGATGATGTCAACGTTGATGTCATTAGTGATGTCATTGATGATGTCATCGTTGATGTCATCAGTGATTTCATCGATGATGTCATCAGTGATGTCATCGATGATGTCATCGATGATGGCACTGATTATGTCATTAGTGATGTCATCGATGATGTAATCAGTGATGTCATCAGTGATGTCATAGATGTTGTCATCAGTGATGTAATCGATGATGTCATCAGCGATGTCATCAATGTTGTCATCAGTGATGTCAGATGATGTCATCTGGTACTGGCTGGACCTATACACACTCTGTGACACCCCATTACAATGAGCAGTGAAGTTCTTTGCAGGTTGTACTACAATCCCAGCAATACAGTGTAGTCCCCACGAGTTTAGGGGGGCTGTACGGTACAATCTGGTACTGTCTGGACCTAGATGCTAGCTGTGATACCCCCTTACAATGAGCAGTGAAGTTCTATGCAGGATGTACTACAAATCCCAGCAATACAATGTAGTACAGCAGGACCAACAGCCCCAAAATCAAAAAGAGTACACTGAGCACTTCTTAGGTGTCTGTATGCAACACCTAATGTCCCTTTTCTGCCAGCAGCCGATCACAACAGTATGCTGGTGAAATCGTGGTAGCAGCACTGCAAGTCCCAGCCAGCAGTCTGTAGTAAAACTATTAAAAAACGCTTTTAAGCCCTGAAAAGGGCTGTTTGTTTGTATTGCTAGTATTCCCTGCCTACTGGAATCAAATCCCAATCCTACACTGACGCTCTTCCTGACCAGCAGCAGCTCTGTCCCTGATCTCTTCCAGCACACGTCTGAAGCGAGCACTGCCGGCGTCGAGTTTTATATGGCAGGGTTATCTGATCTGGCCAACCAATCGCTGCTATCGACATGTATGGGTCTCATGTGATCTCAGGATGCACCAAAGAGTCTCCTGCATGTTTATTGGCTGAGAAATAGCGCCCAAACTTACAGGAAACAGATGATGAGATTTTCTCGAGTATCGCGAGATGCTCATCCGAGTAACAAGTACCATCGAGTACCCTAATACTCGATCGAGTACCAAACTCGGACGAGCATGCTCGCTCATCACTAATAGTTATATTTGAGTAACACCTTGTCCCCCATCTCGTGATTTCAATCCAACTCTGTCCTGTCCGTGGGGGATATTTGCGTAACTTGAGTTCTGTAAATATTAGTTTTAGAAAGATTGAGTTTGAGAAATAGAGAGGTCATAGTGTTATAAAGAGCGGATAGACAGTCACTAGTATTTTGCAGGAACGCAGGGTTAATGTCACAGGAACAACTTCAGGATCCTAAGATGTAATTGTATAGCAATCCAAATAAGGTAGGGGCACTCCCAGACTGAAATAAAGGGTAATTTACTCAGCTTATAGAATACAGCAGGGATGTTTCTGTTCAGTCAATGGGAACTTTTTTCAAGCCACTGGCTTCCAGTCGCTAATATATTAAGGTTATTTCATGTCATGATGTGAAGCATGCTCCCATTCAAAGTTAATACGAAAGAATATACTATTACATTCTGGCACAATACATCCTGGCAGATGACAAAAAGTGTAGGTTTTGCTACTTTTTAATCACTTGAAAATAAGTCTTCTGTACTTGCTGTACCAACTCTCACTAATGGAAGATGTCTATGTTTAGGAAAAGTACCTGAGGCAAGGACTTTTCTAGTAATACATTTCCCTTCATTATAAGAAGAAGAAATAATTGTTTTGGATGAATGCAAAATACAACCTAATGTTCTGCCTTAGCAAGTTCACATATTTAAAATCTATTAATTTACAGTCAAAGGCCACGGAAATGATAATGGTCTACCAAGGAGTGCCTGAAGCAAGTGACGTTTCTTTTAATTGTCTTTTGTATTAGACTCTACTTCTCTGTAATCTATCACATAAAAAATTAAACAATTCATTTTTGTTGTGGAACACTAATTAATTATTTAGAAGCGGAATAGTAAAAATGTGACACGCATTAACCTTTGCTAGGGGCACAGAAGTCTGCTTCATTTATAAACTGCTATGGGTATAGCACTTTATACTATGGCAAGTGTCATTTGTTAGAGAGTGACAGCTCACTATGTCCCTATGGAATCTGGGTATGACTTTAATGTACCTGTCATACATGAATTGATTGCTGTCTTGTCATGGGAACATCATGCTGGAACTTGAGGATATGATTTCCTGGTGGTATTAAGGTAAAAGTACATTACGTAAGAAGTTTAAGAATAGTACATATAAGAGACTTTACGTTCTAACCACGCTCCAAACACATACTGATTTGTTACTTAACTTCTTATAAAATTATCCAGTAGACAATAAGTTGATTCTTGCACCCTCTCTATGCTTAGGGATCATTCACAACATGCTTGTGCCTTCTGAGGCATGAATACGTCAGCAAAATGTTAAAATGGAGTCTGTGCATGGACAGGCACAGACCCCATAGGTTTCAATGGCCTGAATACAGTCAGCTAGTAGCTTTATCAGATTTATTTTTAATCTTAGGTATCTTACTCAAAATCGCGTGGCTTGCTGAATGTTTGGGTCTGACCTCAAACACAAATAACCTGAACTAGCTGACTATAGCAGGCCACTGAAATCTATAGGATCAATGTTTGTCCTATCAACACTTTGTTTCTTTGACACTTTGTAAGTCACATGAACTTAGCTTTACAGAGAAATGTGAGATGCAACACTACAGTTTGGGGAGGAGACTATGAATATAAAGATATGTTCTTCTTTACTTTAATGTTAAACATACCTCTTAAAGCGACTCACCCACAATCTGACACCCTCCCCCCTCCCCAAACCACTTGGCTGCTTTTAGATCTGTCCTGTGGTCCATTTGGCAGGTGATGCAGTTATTGTCCTGAAAAAAACAACTTTTAAACTTGCGGCCCCTTGTCAAATTGGCGTGGCCTAGAGTACCCATGGCCTAGGATTGCACTGCCTCTCCGTCCCTTCTCCCCACCCTCCTCATCATTAGGAATGCCCCAGGCAGGATTTTTCCTATTCATAACTTGTCTGAACACTGCACAGGTGCCTTAACGATACAGCTCATGTGCAGTGTTCACACAGGTGATGGTCATGGGTACGCTAGGCCACGCCAATTTGACACAGGGCTGCAACCCCTTAGTGACTGCCATGCTGTCTTTTCACGGCGGCCACTAATGGGCTTTATTCCGATGCGTACGCCTTTTAACGGCGGCCGCATCGGAATAAATTACCGGCCGGCGGCGGCTGCAGGACGGGTGATCAGCGGTCAGTGTGACCGAAAACACCCTCCTGTAACTGCCCGGAGCGAAGGATTCTCCGCTCCGGGCAGTTTAACCCGTTAAATGCCGCTGTCAAACCATGACAGCAGCATCTAACGGGTCCCGGTGGATCCCGGACGGCGCCGTGGGTCACTTACGTGATCACGATGTCCCGCAGCGCCGTCCGGGGTCCCGATGTCTCCATGGTGATCCTGGGGTCCTAATGAAGGTCCCTGGGGTCTCCATGGAGATGCCTGATGCTGACAGGGGTGGCTGTGGCTATTGCCTGTCAGCATGAGGCATGATACAATACATTGCAGTACATCAGGTACTGCAATGTATTGTATCAATGATCTAAGTATTTTACACTAGTGTACAGTAATGTACACTAGTGTAAAAGTAAAAAAAGTGAAAAAAAAGTGTGCACCAAACACAACACAGCCCCCCCAGCCCCCCCCAATAATAAAGATGCATTACATTCCCCATACCCAATAAAACGTGACATAAAAATGATCAAAAACACAAATCCTATACATATTTGGTATCGCCAGATCCGTAACAACCCAATCTATAAAACTATATCAATAATTATATCGCACGACACACGCTGTAAAAAAAAAAAAAACAGTACCAGAATAGCTGTATTTTATCAATCCACTTTAGAAAATACGTCATAAAAGAGATCAAAAAGTCATATACATATTAAACTTGGTATCAATAAAAACTAAAGATCTTCCCTCAAAAAATAAGCCCAAAACCAGCTCTGTTGCGCAAAAGATGAGAACGCTATGGATCTTGCAATGCGGCAACAGTTTTTGTGGGTTTTTGCTAGGAAGATAGTTTCTATTGCGCCAAAGCGGTAATAGTTAAAAAAAACCTACACAAATGTGGTATCGCCGTAACCGTAGCGACCCAGAGAATACATGTATTATGTTATTAATCCGATACGGATTTTTACGGCGATCACTAATGGGCTCTATTCTGCTGCCATCAGCTCTTTATGGCGATGGGGCAGAATAGTGCAGCGGCGCCGGTAATGCCCTCAGCCCCCTGCTCTCAGCTACCGGAGGTAGCTGAGGGGTTGGGGCAGAGTGTGGGGTCAGTCACGGCAAGTCCCCTCACCGGCGATCGCCTTTATTATCAGTATAACGGCGGCCACCGGTAACAGACATTGCCAGCGCAGCTGAACGCTTTCATCTCTTCTCACCGTGAATCCACAGTGAGAGGAGATGAGAACATGTCCCCCCCTGTCCCCAGAATTAACCCTAGTGACCTGGTCACTGACCCTCCCCTCCCAGGGCAGCCATCTGATCCAAGATGGCCGCCGCCATCACTGTGAACAGACTCTGTTCACAGTGATGGATTCCTAAAAATGATCAAAGCTTCATTCATGGGGCAATGATCGGTGACCACCCGCTGTGGTCCCAGTACAAGTGATCAGCGGTATATACTATTGCCCTGGATTACCCTTAACCACCCTGGATTACTTGTAACCACCCCAGATTAACTGTAACCACCCCAGATTACCTGTAACCACCCCAGATTACCCGTAACCACCCCAGATTGCTCGTAACCACCCCAGATTGCCTGTAATCTCCCCAGATTGCCCGTATTCACCCCAGATAGCCCATAACCATCCCAGACAGCCCATAACCATCCCAGACAGCCCATAACCACCCCAGATTGCCCATAACCACCCGATTGCCAGTCACCTCCCCAGATTGCCTGTCACTACCCCAGATTGCCCGTAATCTCACCAGATTGCCCGTAATCTCCCCAGATTGCCCATAACCTTTCCAGACAGCCCATAACCACCCCAGATTGCCACAGACTGCATGTAACTACCCTTAATTGCCTGTAACCACCCCAGATTGCTCGCAACCACCCGATTGCTCGCAACCACCCCAGATTGCCCGTCACCACCCCAGATAGCCAGTGAACACCCCCAGATTGCCCTTCACCACCCCAGATAGCCAGTAACCACCCCTAGATAGCCAGTAAACACCCCAAGATTGCCCATAACCACCCCATATAGCAAGTAAACACCCCCAGATTGCCCGTAACCACCCCAGATTGCCCGTAACCACCCCAGATTGGCACAGACTGCTCGTAACCACTCCAGATTGCCCATAACCCCACCAGATTGCCTGTTGCCACCTCAGATAGCCAGTAAACACCCCGAGATTGTCCATTACTACCCCAGATAACCAGTAAACACCCACATATTGCCTGTAACTAAAATGACACTCCTTCCCTTCTGAGCCCTGCTGTGTGCCCATACAGTGGTTTATGCCCACATATGGGGTACCATTGTACTCAGGAGAACCTCTGTTACAAATTTTGGGGTGCTTTTTCTCCCCTGTTCCTAGTGAAATTGAGAAATTTCAAACTAAGCAAACATGTTATTGGAAAAATAATTTTTTTTTTCATTTTTACGGGTCTAGTTTTGAATACTTTCCTCCAATTCCTGTGGGGTCAAAATGCTCACCACACCCAAAGATGAGTTCCTTGAGGGGTGTTATTTCCAAAATGGGGTGACTTTTGGGGGGGTTCTATTCTGTAGACATTACAGGGGCTCTGCAAACGTACCTGGCGCTCAGAAACTTCTTCAGAAAAATCATGCACTGAAAATGCTAATTGACGCTCTCTTCCTTCTGAGCCCGGCTGTGTGCCCATACAGTGGTTTATGCCCACATATGGGGTACCGTTCTACTCAGGAGAACAAAATCACCTGGGCTCAGCGTTGCAGTGCTCAATGATAGCTTTATTCTGTGATCCTTTGAAAGCAACGGAGACAATTGGCTCTCACAGTCTCACACCAACATGTTTCTGGTACGTCACATACCCTTAATCATGGCTAAGGTTAGAGCCAAACAGGTGAGTATAAATAGGTGGTCCGACTCCGACGTTACATATGCACACACCCATAATAAACAAAGTGCAGACTAAAACCAATTTTTGCGTTCTTGTTATTAGTTATAAACTGTGTCAAAACAATCCAAGTACATCATGTATAAGAGATATAAATAATTGATTAAATGGCACAACATGAGACAGCTAGTTCTAAGCTTCTAATAATACAGTTGAAGTTCTATGCGAAGATTTAAACCATATGGTGCAATAGTGTTTAAATGGAAAATCCAATAGGCTTCTTTTCTAGCTAAGGCATGTCTAATATCGCCCCCTCTAGGTGGCAATTGTACACGATCAATAGCAAAAGCTCTGAAAGAATCCAATTTGCCCTGATGGGTGTGCACAAAATGATGGGAGGCTCCAGATAGGCTGCGTGTAGTGGGATGTCCTATGTCATAAATGTGCTCCACGATACGAGTTTAGAATTTACGTGTAGTACAACCAACATAAGTAAGATTGCAAAGAGTGCACAAAATAATGTACACTAAATGTGTACTGTTACAGTTCAAAAAACAGCCTATCTGGAACTCCCTGCCAGAACTACTGGCGAACGACTTTTTAGGCAGTGCTACCGTGCAAGTGCGGCAAGGAACTTGTCCACACCTGTAGAAACCCTTGCCACGTGAGGGACCTCTGCTGTTTGGTGGTGGAAGGGGAGAGAATGTCCCCAAAGGTAGAGGCTCTACTGGACACTACCTGGCATCCTGAATGTAAGATGTGATTGAGCATTGGGTCACTCCGCAATATGTGAATGTGTTTAAAGATGATGTCTCTGATCTGTTTGAACTGAGGGCTAAATCTGGTAACCAGTGTAGGTATGTGTTGAGAAGTTGGTTTGGGCTTTCTTATTAGTAAGTCGTGTCTATCTCGGTTGTCCACCTTGTTGGCAGCTCGTCCCAGCATCCAACGTGGGTATCCCCTGGCTAATAGTCTGTCCTGTGTACATTTGCTATTTTCTTTGTAAGCATGCTCCGTGTTACAATTACAGCGCATGCGGGTTAGCTCCCCTACCGGTATAGATTTGATGGTATGCCTGGGGTGGGAGCTCGAGGCATGCAATGTGGTGTTGCCTGACACTGGCTTTCTGTGTGTTTTAGTCTCAACTACCTGTGATGATGTGCCCGTGAGTTCAAGATCAAGAAAAATCATCCTATGTTTGTCAACATTGTAAGTGAAGCGGAGGCCCATACTGTTGCTGTTCACATATTCAACAAACAGTGGCATGTCAAATTCCGAACCATCCCAGATGAGTAGTGAATCGTCTATGAATCTGGCGTACCACTGTATGGAGTCCAAAAACGGATTGTCGCTCGTGTAAATGTAAATTTCTTCCCAATGGGACATGGTGAGGTTTGCAAGCGACGGGGAGTATTTAGCCCCCATAGAAACGCCGCTTGTTTGCAAATAAAATTTGTCACTACTCATCTGGGATGGTTCGGAATCTGACGTGCCACTGGATTTTCCATTTAAACACTATTGCACCATATGGTTTAAATCTTCGCAGAGAACTTCAACTGTATTATTAGAAGCTTAGAACTAGCTGTCTCATGTTGTGCCATTTAATCAATTATTTATATCTCTTATACATGATGTACTTGGATTGTTTTGACACAGTTTATAACTAATAACAAGAACGCAAAAATTGGTTTTAGTCTGCACTTTGTTTATTATGGGTGTGTGCATATGTAAAGTTCTGACGCCATCAAGCTTCTGGGCGGAGTCGGACCACCTATTTATACTCACCTGTATGGCTCTAACCTTAGCCATGATTAAGGGTATGTGACGTACCAGAAACATGTTGGCGTGAGACTGTGAGAGCCAATGTATTGTCTCCGTTGCTTTCAAAGGATCACAGAATAAAGCTATCATTGAGCACTGCAATGCTGAGCCCAGGTGATTTTCTTCTACTGATTGCTACATGCTGTTGGAGTGGGGGCTCGCGCGGAGCAGTAAGACTCTAGGTGCTGAGCCGGCTACACACATTGACTGCATCTACTCAGGAGAACCTCTGTTACATATATTGGGGTGAGTTTTCTCTCCTGTTCCTCGTGAAATTGAGAAATTTCAAACTAAACAAACATGTTATTGGAAAAATTCTATTTTTTCATTTTTACTGTCTTCTTTTGAATACTTTCCTCTAATACCTGTGGGGTCAAAATGGTCGCCAAACCCCAAGATGAATTCTATGAGGGGTGCACTTTCCAAAATGGGGTGACTTTTGGGGGGTTCTATTCTGCTGACGCTACAGGGGCACTACAAACGCACCTGGCACTCAGAAACTTCTTCAGAAAAATCATGTACTGAAAATGCTAATTGGCGCTCCTTCCCTTCTGAGGCCTGCTGTGTGCCCATACAGTGGTTTATGCCCACATATGGGGTACCGTTGTACTCAGGATAACCTGCGTTACATATATTGGGGTGAGTTTTCTCCCTGTTTCTCGTGAAATTGAGAAATTTCAAACTAAACAAACATGTTATTGGAAAAATTCTGTTTTTTCATTTTTACTGTCTTCTTTTGAATACTTTCCTCTAATACCTGTGGGGTCAAAATGGTCACCACACCCCAAGATGTATTCGTTGAGGGGTGTATTTTCCAAAATGGGGTGACTTTTGGGGGGTTCTATTCTGCTGACACTACAGGGGCTCTGCAAATGCACCTGGCGCTCAGAAACTTCTTCAGCAAAATCTAAACTGGAAATGCTAATAGGCGCTCCTTACCTTCTGAGCCCCACTGTGTGCCCATACAGTGGTTTATGCCCACATATGGGGTACCATTGTACTCAGGAGAACCTGCGTTACAAAATTTGGGGTGCATTTTCTCTCATGTTTATTATGAAAATGAGATACTTTAATCTTAACAAATATATTATTGGAAAATTTCTATTTTCCATTTTATTCCGGCCTAATTGTGAATACTTTCCTCCAGCCCCTGTAGGGTTAAAATGCTCATTATACCCCTAAATTAATTCATTAAGGTGTCTTGTTTCCAAAATGGGGTCCCTTATGGGGGTTTCCAGTATACAAGCCTCCTAAATCAACTTAAAAAAAGAACTGGTCCCTAAAAAAATCAGTTTGGGAAATTTCATGAAAATTTGATAATTTGCTGATACATTTCTAAGCCCCGTAACACCCTAAAAAAGTTAAATATGTTTACGAAATGAAGCCAGAATAAAGAGGACATATTCATAATGTGACTTACTAACTAGTTTTTGTCATGTGCCTTTTTTTTTTAGAAGCAAAGAATTTCAAAGTTCGTAAAGTGCAACATTTTCAAATTTTTCATTATATTTTGATGTTTTTCACAAAAAACACACAAGACAGTGACCAAATTTTGCCACTAACATAAAGTACCATATGTTACGAAAAAACAATCTCAGAATCGCTGGCATACGTTAAAGCATCACTGAGCTATAAGAGCATAAAGTGAGACAGGTCAGATTTTGAAAAATGAGCCTGGTCATTAAGGCCCAAACAGGCTTGGTCCCTAAGGGGTTAAAAGTTGTTTTTTTAGGACACTAACTGCATCACCTGCCAAACAGACCCCAGGAAAGATCTTGGATTAAAAGTAGCTATCTGAAGGTACAAGCGGTTTGGGGGTCAAATAGTGGGTACAGAATGGCATTAAGGTTCACTCCCATATAACTTAACATTTCAATTAGAATTACATTGTTCTATTATAAAGCAAATCAAATACATATTGGGTCCCCTGCACCTTTGGAACTTATAACATTTGTTTACATAAGCACTCATACATGCTAATATAAAAATAAAATGAGGAGACTGCATTGAAAGTAGAAATGAGAGAGGAGGCCGGAAATTTGTTTTGCCAGCTTCACAAGTTTTGGGTCAAACCCGTTAATATTCACAAATCAAATCTTAACAAATTTTAATAAAACTATAGTAGCTACAGTACTGGGACTATTACAAAAGGACAAATTTGTTAATGCATGTTCTTGTAAAAGTGTCAAAAATTGGAAAATTACTATTTAAAAGTCAATCATCTAATTTAATGAAACCCAACTTGTATAACACAGTAGGAGTGGAGTGCGACCACTGATTATGTAAAGTGCATGCTCAGTTCACTAATGAAACCAAATTTGTTTAACACATTAGGAATGGAGTGCGAGCACTGATTATGTAAGCCCCACACTCCATTCACTGTTCCCATTAAATTGGTATAACTCAATAGGAGTTTACAGTCACAAGTTGCCAGTAAATGAATAATATGGACTGTGTCTTCACTGGTCCTAGTGAATTCCTTTAGGCACCTAGTTACTTGGTAAACTGGACACTGGGTTGGCAGCTACAACAAATAATCACCCACAATCAGCCCTCCAATCCTCTCCTCTCTGTCCTCATATCACTCTGTTAGTCTCTCTCTGCTCTGCTCTAACTGCCTACTGCCATCCTGCTCTCTCCTCACACACAGCTGACTGACCACCTTCGTAAACAAATCACCTTATATAAAGAGGAAGGTGCTGATATCACAGAGGGCCCTGTAGCTGGTTGGACGGGCGCTAATCCCTTTCTTCCACCCAGTGATGTTTCAGATAGCATGTGCGGCCGTCACTTAGCTTTTTTGCAAATTTACTTAACAAACTGGTGGCAATTTTCTTCGCTCATCTCTAATTGGAAGATTTGGGCTCATGAAACATTCTATAACACCAATTTTTCTAAGGTGTGTAACTGACTGTAAACTGATTTATGTACAACATGTACAACATTGGTAGTGTTATGCTGAGCTATATACAACATTGACAGTGTTAGTGGAGGTCTTGTATACCTGTAGTATAAAGCTGGTGGAGGTCCTGTATACCTGTAGTGTATAGTTTGGGGTTCTGTATACCTGTTGAATAGAGTTGGTGGAGGTCCTGTATACCTGTAGTGTATAGTTTAGGGGGTCCTGTATACCTGTAGTATATAGTTGGTGGAGGTCCTGTATACCTGTAGTGTATAGTTGTGGGGTCCTGTATACCTGTAGTATATAGTTTGGGGGTCCCCCCTGCTGACTGCAGACCATAAGTAAAAGTGTGTGTGCAGAAAACCTGCAGCCTATAATAATAAGTGCATACACAATCCTGCATCATCATAATCTGGCCCTCTTAGGCACTACCTTTCATCCTTGGTCAACACAGAAAAAAATTTCAACGTTTCTAATACTGTAACCCCCTTCTTGCAGGTTTCCCCATACTGTATATGCAAAAGAACACTGCAGAGACACCATCACATGTCTTGACGTCAGTGAACTAGCCAGACCTTCCCTCCGGGAAGGAACAACCAAGCCAAAGCGTTCTCCAGTCAAGGAAACCACCTCAGCAAGGTATCCATCCACAGACAGCCGTTTCGGGGTTTTTGCCCCTCATCAGTGTGGAGTAGGTTTCTGGCTAGTGGGAGCAATGACTAGTAAGTGCATGCAAAAGGACGCTGGTTGACCTCAGGGAGATCAACCAAAACACCGCAGAGACACCATCACGTGTCTCAACGTCAGTGTATTCTAGAACATTGCCCCCTGGGAAATCGAATATGCAAAAGAACACTGCAGAGACACCATCACATATCTCGACGTCAGTGAACTAGCCAGACCTTCCCTCCGGGAAGGAACAACCAAGCCAAAGCGTTCTCCAGTCAAGGAAACCACCTCAGCAAGGTATCCATCCACAGACAGCCGTTTCGGGGTTTTTGCCCCTCATCAGTGTGGAGTAGGTTTCTGGCTAGTGGGAGCAATGACTAGTAAGTGCATGCAAAAGGACGCTGGTTGACCTCAGGGAGATCAACCAAAACACCGCAGAGACACCATCACGTGTCTCAACGTCAGTGTATTCTAGAACATTGCCCCCTGGGAAATCGAATATGCAAAAGAACACTGCAGAGACACCATCACATGTCTCAACGTCAGTGAACTAGCCAGACCTTCCCTCCGGGAAGGAACAACCAAGCCAAAGCATTCTCCAGTCAAGGAAACCACCTCAGCAAGGTATCCATCCACAGACAGCCGTTTCGGGGTTTTTGCCCCTCATCAGTGTGGAGTAGGTTTCTGGCTAGTGGGAGCAATGACTAGTAAGTGCATGCAAAAGGACGCTGGTTGACCTCAGGGAGATCAACCAAAACACCGCAGAGACACCATCACGTGTCTCAACGTCAGTGTTTTCTAGAACATTGCCCCCTGGGAAATCGAATATGCAAAAGAACACTGCAGAGACACCATCACATGTCTCGACGTCAGTGAACTAGCCAGACCTTCCCTCCGGGAAGGAACAACCAAGCCAAAGCGTTCTCCAGTCAAGGAAACCACCTCAGCAAGGTATCCATCCACAGACAGCCGTTTCGGGGTTTTTGCCCCTCATCAGTGTGGAGTAGGTTTCTGGCTAGTGGGAGCAATGACTAGTAAGTGCATGCAAAAGGACGCTGGTTGACCTCAGGGAGATCAACCAAAACACCGCAGAGACACCGCAGAGACACCATCACGTGTCTCAACGTCAGTCAAGTGGTTTCCTTGACTGGAGAACGCTTTGGCTTGGTTGTTCCTTCCCGGAGGGAAGGTCTGGCTAGTTCACTGACGTTGAGACATGTGATGGTGTCTCTGCAGTGTTCTTTTGCATATTCGATTTCCCAGGGGGCAATGTTCTAGAATACACTGACGTTGAGACACGTGATGGTGTCTCTGCGGTGTTTTGGTTGATCTCCCTGAGGTCAACCAGCGTCCTTTTGCATGCACTTACTAGTCATTGCTCCCACTAGCCAGAAACCTACTCCACACTGATGAGGGGCAAAAACCCCGAAACGGATGTTTGTGGATGGATACCTTGCTGAGGTGGTTTCCTTGACTGGAGAACGCTTTGGCTTGGTTGTTCCTTCCCGGAGGGAAGGTCTGGCTAGTTCACTGACGTCGAGACATGTGATGGTGTCTCTGCAGTGTTCTTTTGCATATTCGATTTCCCAGGGGGCAATGTTCTAGAATACACTGACGTTGAGACACGTGATGGTGTCTCTGCGGTGTTTTGGTTGATCTCCCTGAGGTCAACCAGCGTCCTTTTGCATGCACTTACTAGTCATTGCTCCCACTAGCCAGAAACCTACTCCACACTGATGAGGGGCAAAAACCCCGAAACGGCTGTCTGTGGATGGATACCTTGCTGAGGTGGTTTCCTTGACTGGAGAACGCTTTGGCTTGGTTGTTCCTTCCTGGAGGGAAGGTCTGGCTAGTTCACTGACGTCGAGACATGTGATGGTGTCTCTGCAGTGTTCTTTTGCATATTCGATTTCCCAGGGGGCAATGTTCTAGAATACACTGACGTTGAGACACGTGATGGTGTCTCTGCGGTGTTTTGGTTGATCTCCCTGAGGTCAACCAGCGTCCTTCCCCATACTGTATACACTCCACTCCCGCAGGTTTCCCCTATACTGTATACACTTCACCCCTGCAGGTTGCCCCCATACTGTATACACTCCCCCCTACAGGTAGCCCCCATACTGTATACACTCCCCCTTGCAGGTATCCCCCATACTGTATACACTGCCCCCTCTCAGATAGCCCCCATGCTGTATACACTTTCCACTTCAGGTAGCCCCCATGCTGTACAAACTCCCCTCTGCATGTAGCCCCGAAGCTGTATCCGCTCCCCTCTGCATGTAGCCCCGATGCTGTATACGCTCCCCCCTGCAGGTAGCCCCCATGCTGTATATACTCCCCCCTTCAGGTAGCCCCCCATGCTGTATACACTTCCCCCTTCAAGTAGCTCCCATGCTGTATACACTCCCCCCTTCAGCCCCTTCAGGTACCACATCCCGCTGCGATTTTGTCAGCAGCCCCCCCCCCCCGGCCGCCTGAGTGTATACATCACCTGGTCCCTACTCCGGCTTGCTTAGGGGTTCCCGGCAGGTCCCGCTTGGCCGATCAGTGCAATGCCCCGAAGCAAGCTGGAGCGGGGAGCAGGCAAAGTATACACTTCGGCGGCCAGGGGAGTTAATGGGACGGGCTGCTGACAAACTTGCAGCGGGATATGCATCCTGCTTTGAGTTTGTCTGGCATTAAGTGCACAGGGCAGGGATATTCGCAGCGAGACCCACTGCAGATTCGCCCAGTGTGTTTGTACCCTTACTATATTTATTTCTGTGGATGTTCTCAGGCAGCTGACCTAGCAACCAATCAGATTCCAGCTCCCTGTGAAAATGAAAGTAGTAATCCTTTTGGTTGCTAAGGCTTCCAACTGCTGTTTCTCATGGGCAGCTGCAGCACTAATTATATCACCTGTTTGTGCATTGTGGAGATTCTCCCATTCATTTCTATGGGGCGCTCTTCCCCATCCCCTCCTGTACACTGGTAAGGATGGGACCTTCGCTCTAACCTTCCTGGGCACCCAATGTATCTGCCGGCCAAATTTGGAGTCAAACAGTTCAGGCGTTTGGAAGTCTATACGGGACAGACGGACAGACAGACAAACAGACTTTCATTTTTATGATATAGATATTGAGTGGAACCTTGGTTTAAGAGTAACTTGGTTTAAGAGCATTTTGGTTTAAGAGCTCACAGTTTTTTAATATTGTGACTTGGTTTAAGAGCATTGCTTTGGTTTAAGAGCTCCCTGTACTGGGTGGGAGCACGAGTGGAGGAGGGGCATGGTCTGCATAGGTGGTCTACAGCTCTGTACTCTGACCCAGGAAGTCTCCCTCACCTTCCAATTCATGGCAGATCCACTTCAGGCTAGGGCTTGCATCAGAGGACAGGACTGTGGAGGTAATCTCTTCATAGCTGTAACCCCTCTCTCCCCGGACAGAAAGTGCTGCATGTATGTGCCCACATCTGTCCTGCTCATTCCTTCATGCTCCCTGCAGTCTCTGTCCACCCTTGTATTTCCCATCCTCTCCATTACTGTACAGTAACTTATAATATCACATATTCTACTGTTTCTGAATGTTTGTTTCATTTGTTTTACATGTTATTCAGAATAATAAATGATTATTTTTTGGTGTATGTAACCAATTATGGGAAAATTCGCTTTGGTTTAGGAGTGGATTTGGATTACAAGCACGGTCCTGGAACGAATTATGCTCGTAATCCAAGGCACCACTGTATATATAAGGCCATTCCATCCAAACTGACCCGTAACACCCGTAACACCTAGTTAAACCTAGTAAAACTGCAATTTAAACACTAAAGTTATAAATATACATTAAGAGTCTTAATGTATATTTATAACTTTTGTGGTTAAATTGCATTTTTTTAATTAACTGTTAAATAAAATGTTTAGGTGTTACGAAAAGGTTCAGTTTGGATGGAATGGCCCAAAAATAAATGCATTAGTGATAAGTGAACTTACCAACATTTTGGTTTGTCAATGTTTGTCTGAACCCGAAGCTCTGTATTTGACTCCCAGCGGCTGGAGAGGTTGGATGCCTGGATACAACCTATAGCCTATGGCTGTATCCATGTTTTCCAGGAATCTCTAGTGCAAAATACATCTTCTCCAGCTGCTGAGAGTCAATTACCGAGTGTTTAGGTTCAGACAAACATTGACGAACCAAAAGGTTTTGCAAGTTCACTCATTACTACTATACAGCAAACAATAAATCAAAGTATCACACCGTCAATAATAAACATTCCCTTGCGTCCCATTGGCATCACAACGATAGGGGTATTTTCGCCCCTGCGAGCCCCTGGGACGAAGGAATATTTAATGAACATATAAACTTTAATAAATTTTTCCCAATAAACCCCTCCCACAGGAAGTATAAGTAGGTTCTCCTCCCCACAATCCTCAGTCTTTTTTACTTCGTCTCCTCTTAGCCCCAGGGGACCTTGCTCCCTCCCTCTTTTTCTGAGACTTGTTTCCTAGGGATTTTTTTCCCCTGGAGACTGGTCTATCCCCCGAGTTGGGACTCTCGGCTCCTGGGGATAGATGTAGGTCATTACCTTTTCTCTTTGTTTTCTTCTTCTTCTCTTCTAACTTTGAAGCGTCCTCGTGCGGGCGCCATCTTGGTGACGCGATTCGCGTCATCATTAGGGGCGGCGCTTCTATGACGCGATTCGCGTCGTTCTTGCGGGCGGCGCGCTGCGATGACGCGATTTGCGTCATCGCCTCGCCGGATTGCGATTGGTCGGCTGCATCACGTGGCCGACGTCTTGACGTCATACCCGGAAGTACGCTCGGGTGCCGAATGCCGGGACCCAGGATCCATATTTAAAGGACCACAGACGAGATGTCTGCTATGGAAACCAGCCCATCCGGGAAAAGAGCGGCTAAACGCAAACACTTTATCTGTGCAGAGTGTGAAACTCCACTTCCAGATGGCTATGAATATCGTAGGATGTTTTTTCTTCTAGCAACATTAAGGTTCCATTGTTTATATCAGAAATTTTACTATGTGGTGTATATATTACAGTACGTTGTGCTTCCTGCCGTCCTAAGAATACTGGGGAACCAGATACTCAGGATGTGGTGATATGGGTAAAAGATTATGTGGAGAAATCTCTGGCAACCAAAGTATGTCAACATTCCGGTCATAAAAAGAGAACTAAACGTAGTATTTCTCCCTCCGTTTCCCATCGTGTGAGTATCTGTAGAATAGGGCCTACAGGCTCTATATTCTCTATGCTAAAGTATAGTTCTTTTTAACCCTAGGGGTCTGAATACAAAGTGATTGATGAGGTGGGATCTTCTTCTGATTCTGACTCATCTTCTACTTCCGATGATGATAATGAAGTGTTTAAAGGCTATTTTCCTGTGGATAGCATTAATAAATTACGCAAAGCTGTCCAGGCCGAGATTCATCCGGAAGAAGTAGAAGATGGTCCCTCTGCTAAAAAGCCTAGGGCTTTTTCAGTGGGAGAAACATCTATGTCTATGCTTCAGATAGAATGGAAGAAACCGGAAAAAGCTCCGGTATTAAGCAAAAGATTTAAAACCTTGTATGTCCTCAAGGAGGAACAATCCAAGGATTGGGCTGAGCCGCCAAAAGTAGACACGGCCATAGGGAAAATATCCAAGAACACTGTTCTTCCTGCTGAGGATGGGTCTAATTTAAAAGACCCCATGGATAGAAGAATAGAGGTTGCATTTAAAAGATCCTATGCGGCAGCAGCAGCCCAAGGGGCAGTTGCCATATCTTCCTTTGAGGTCGCTAGGAGTCTTAGAAGATGGCTGGCGAAAGCTCAGGAAAACCTTGAATCAGGAATGGACAGGGACAAGGTCCTACGTTCTTTCAAGAAAATTAACATGGGAATTGATTTTCTTTGTGACGCAGCATCCCAAGAGACCAGACTTGCTTCCAAATCTATGGCTTTGTCGACAGCAGGTCGTCGTGCTCTATGGCTAAAACCTTGGGCTGGGGATGCTAATTCAAAATTCCAACTGTGCAATATGGAATTTCAGCCGGGTAGACTATTCGGCTCAGAATTAGATAAGCTAATGGAGGAAGTTTCGGACAAAAAAGGGAAGTCGCTGCCTTTAACTTCTGCCAGTGGGTCCTACACAAGGAATCGTGGATCCTTTCGTAGAGGAAGATCTCCTCAACGAGGTAAAGCCAGGTACCACTTTAAAGGGAGAGGCAAATATTATAATAAAAGAGGGTCTGGAAAACAGCAAAAAGATACGAATAAAAAACCAGACTTTTGACGCCAGAAGTACTCCAGTAGGAGGACGTCTTACCGATTTTCTCCCTGCCTGGATAAGATTAATAAAGGACCCATGGGTCATAAGCATTATCCAAAATGGGTACGCACTTCCTTTTTCGACGCTTCCTCCCCCAAAATTTCTTCTCTCCCGTCTACTAGGTTCAGCAAGACAAACTATCCTAGAAGAAGAAGTCCTCCACCTCCTAAAGATCAAGGCTCTAGAAGAGGTTCCTCCCGAAGAAGTCGGATTAGGGATCTACTCTCCGATATTTCTCGTACCCAAGCCATCAGGAAGGTGGAGGACTATTATAGATCTGCGATACTTAAACAAGTATATGGTAAAGAAAAAATTCCGGATGGAAAATATAAAGTCCGTAAAGAACATCCTCCAGGAGGAAGACTTTATGGTCTCAATAGATCTGCAGGACGCTTATTTTCATATTCCCATTCTGCTGGCACACAGAAGGTATTTGAGGATTGCGGTCCACCTACAAGGAAGGGTAAGTCACCTTCGATTCAAAGTTCTTCCGTTCGGAATAACATCAGCCCCCTTTGTGTTCACAAAGGTGGTCTCGTCTATGATGGTCCTATTCAGACTACAGGGAATAAAGATCATTCCCTATCTAGACGATTGGTTGATTATGGCCCAGACTCAGACTCTTCTGAGCTCTCAACTGAACTATGTCTTGGACATCCTTCAGCAGTTGGGTTGGATAATCAATCCGGAGAAGTCAGATCTGACACCATCCAAGAGAAAAAATTTTTTGGGCTTCATCATAGACTCATCACAAATGAAGTTGTTCCTCTCACCGCCCAGAGTAATGCGCATACAGAGAGGCGCTCAATTCCTGATCCCTCCACGTCAAGTATCGATTCGGACTCTGATGAGATATTTAGGTCTTCTCTCTTCGGCCGCAGACGCTGTTCCATGGGCACTATGGCACATGCGATATCTACAGAGGGAAGTACTGACAGTCTGGAATCGACAGATAGAACATCTAGACTCTCTTCACATACTATCCACAAGAACACGCCAATCTCTAACCTGGTGGAGACAGGTCAAGCATGGAGCGGATATACTAGAACCGCAATGGATAACGATTACCACAGATGCGTCAGGCTCAGGGTGGGGAGCGCCTCTGGAGGAGATGACCGTATCAGGCACTTGGAACAACCAAGAGGCGGCTCTCCCATCCAATGCACGGGAACTGAGGGCTATATTTCTAGCCCTTCTTCATTTTTCGCAGAAACTAATACGGATGGCTGTCAGAATTCGTACGGACAACATTGCCTGTGTTGCATACATAAACAAGCAGGGAGGCACCAGGTCTCCCCTGCTTCTCAAGGAGGTAGAACAAATATTCAATTGGGCAGAACCCAGAATAACGAAACTGACCGCACTACACATAAGAGGTATCCACAACACGTTGGCAGACCGTCTAAGCCGAGGTATGACAATACCAGGGGAGTGGTCACTTTCAAGGAAAGTGTTTATCCAGCTAACCCAAAGATGGGGATACCCTCAGATAGATCTTATGGTAACGAAAAGCAATGCCAAACTGAGGAATTTTTGTTCCCTGTACTCGGCGGACAACCCAACGGTGGTGGATGCGATGTCTATCCAGTGGAAGTTTCAGCTGGCATACATCTTTCCCCCGATCTCCATGATTCCCAGGGTCCTAATGAAGATCAGGCAGGACCAAGCGTCAGTAATCATGATCACGCCCTTTTGGCCCAAAAGATCATGGTTTGCCCTACTCATGATGATGAGCAGGGGAGAATTTTGGAGGCTGCCAATATTACCAGATCTAATATCACAGGATCACCATCTTTGCCAGGACCTGCCCAGCCTCAGCCTAACAGCCTGGAGGCTGAAGGGTCTTTATTAAGACCTGAAGAGTTCTCGGACAGAGTTCTACAGACCTTATCTCATGCCCGCAGCCATGCAACTAACCTATCATATGCCCGAATATGGAGAATTTTCCAATCCTGGTGCAATTCTAAAGGCTTAGATGGAGATAGACCCTCTACTCCCCAACTCCTGGAATTTTTCCAGGAAGGTTTTGATAAGGGTCTATCCCCAAGTTCCATAAAAGTTCAGATTGCGGCCTTATCTGCCCATCTGAAGTGCAGACTGTTCCAGAGATCGGAAGTAAAGAGCTTTGTTAAAGCTATTATGAGATTAAGGCCAAGATTAAATAAACAGATTGACTCCTGGGATCTTTCTTTGGTCCTACAACAGTTGTGTCTTCCACCATTTGAGCCACTAGAGTCAGTGGATTTAAAATTCCTCACTCTGAAGTGTGTTCTTCTTCTGGCGGTGACTTCAGCTAAGCGTGTGAGCGAGCTTCAAGCTCTAGGATCAACACCTCCATACATTATATTTTCAGAAGACAAAGTCACACTGAGATTTTTGCCAGGGTTTATCCCAAAAGTGGCTTCATTTAGGAACATTAATGAGCCCATTATTCTTCCGACATACTCACCTGCAGATCCAACGCAGGAGAGAGATTTTTCTCTGTTAGATGTGCCTAGAGCCCTAAGAATATATTTGAACAGGATGGATTCTTTCAGAAGGGAAGAAAACCTGCTGATACTTTTCTCGGGGAAGAACAAGGGGAAGAAGGCCTCTAAACCATCTATTTCCAGGTGGATCTGTGAAGCTATTGAATCATGCTACTCTACAGTCGGTAAATCTCCACCATCTTTCACTAACGCACACTCGACTTGAGCTGTAGCTTCTACCTGGGCAGAAAGATCTTCGGTCTCCTTGGAAGACATCTGCCAGGCTGCTTCGTGGTCGTCTACCTCTACATTTGTCAAGCATTATAGGCTGGATGCTAGACTTTTTGCCAGAACAGCGTTTGCCAGATCAGTACTTGATGCTGCTGTTCCGGATGTCCCGCCCTAGGGGATGATACTTGCTAGTTCCCCTATCGTTGTGATGCCAATGGGACGCAAGGGAAGCAAAAATTATGATGTTAATTTGTTTTCCCTAAGACCCATTGGCATCACAAGACTCCCTACCCATGATTTCTACTTGTTGATTGACTGAGGATTGTGGGGAGGAGAACCTACTTATACTTCCTGTGGGAGGGGTTTATTGGGAAAAATTTATTAAAGTTTATATGTTCATTAAATATTCCTTCGTCCCAGGGGCTCGCAGGGGCGAAAATACCCCTATCGTTGTGATGCCAATGGGTCTTAGGGAAAACAAATTAACATCATAATTTTTGCTTATTTATGAATGTCAAAAACTGATGATCCAATGATCCATTCCTACCTGCTGCTGCATTTTTCTTTTTCTCTACTATAAAATGGACATAGACCTTTGCAATAAAACAGGGTGGTGGGGTTGGCCTGTTGCTAATGGACAACTGCTCCTTTACCCCAAGCCCTCCTCTCCCTGCCCTCACCCTCACCTCCTTTGAAGTACACTCTATCCGAATCTACTCCCCCTCTAACCTCCAAGTGGCTGTCATCTACCGACCACCAGGCTCTGCAACAACCTTCCTTGACCAATTCAACAATTGGCTACTACATTTCCTCTCAACAGATAATCCCACTATCATCATGGGCGACTTCAATATCCCGATCGACAAATCCAAATCAGCCGCCTCTAAACTCCTATCCCTAGCCTTCTCCTTCGGCCTCACACAGTGGTCCGTTATGGCCACTCACAAAAAGGGTCGCACGCTGGACCTCATCTTTTCCCACCTCTGCCCCATATCTGACCTCACCAGCACACCTCTCAACATCTCTGACCACAACCTCCTAACATTCTCTTCTCTCTTCTCCTCATCTCCCCCCGCCAGTCCAGAACCTTGCCCACCCTTGCAGGAACCTTAGAAACCTCAACATTCAAATACTCTCTGACTCCCTCGCGCCACTCTCCACCATAGACTCTCTGAACGACACTGACAGAGCCGCAACCTTCTACAACTCCACAATAACCTCAAATCTTGATTCTGTTGCCCCCCTTACGAAAAAGAGAACACGACGTATAAACAGGCAGCCCTGGCACACCCACATAACCAAAAAACTAAGGCGAGTGTCCATAGCTGCCGAGCGGCGCTGGAGGAACTCCGAGGAACACTTCCAGACATACAGGCAAGCACTCCTTGATTTCAAATATGCCCTCACCTCTGCTAAACAGGACTACTTTACTTCCCTCATATCCTCTTTATCTCACAATCCTAGGCAACTGTTTAACACCTTCAATGCCCTTTTTCGTCCCCCCGGCCACCCCCCACATCTCTTATCTCTGCTGAGGACTTTGCCACATTCTTCAAGCAGAAAATCGATGACATCAGAGTAAGCTTCACCTTATAATCCCCTCAGCCTCCCCTCTTGCCCGTCCAGTGCTCTTCCCCACTAACTCACCTCTCCACCATCACGTAAGAACATCTCTCCAAACTACTCTCCACATCACATCTCACCACCTGCGCACTTGACCCAATCCCATATCACCTTATACCCAACCTCTCCTCAGCACTTGTCCCAGCACTAACACATCTCTTCAATCTATCACTAACTTCGGGAATCTTACCATCTCCATATAAACATGCAACCATCACACCCATCCCTAAAAAGCCATTCCTTGACTTTACTTCCTTATCCTGCTACCGCCCCTTTCACTTCTCCCTTTTGCCTCAAAACTCCTAGAACAGCATGTCTACCATGAACTATCCTCCCACTCCCACTCCCACATCCAACTCGCTTTTTGACTCCCTGCAATCTGGCTTCCGCCCCCATCACTCCACAGAAACTGCCTTAACCAAAGTGGCCAATGACCTACTAACTGCCAAAACCTCACCCCAATTCTCTGTGCTCCTTCTCCTTGACCTATCTTCTGCCTTCAACACAGTCGACCATTGTCTCCTCTTACAAATTCTTTCATCCCTTGGCGTCACTTGCTCAGCCCTCTCCTGGATCTCTGCACTTTTAGTGTCTCTCATTCTCACACCACCTCCTCTCTTCGTCCGCTCACAGTTGGTGTTCCCCAAGGCTCTGTACTCGGGCCTCTTCTCTTCTCCATTTATACCTCTGGCCTGAGACATACCATAGAGTCCCACGGCTTCAGGTACCACCTCTACGCTGATGACACTCAGATCTACCTCTCAGGTCCGGATGTCACCTCTCTGCTATCTAGGATTCCAGAGTGTCTGTCGGCCATATGCTCCTTCTTCTCTTCCCGCTTTCTAAAACTCAACATGGACAAAACAGAACTTATCATTTTCCCCTCATCCCGCTCTACCCTGCCGTCTAATCTGTCAATCACTATCAATGGCTGCCCTCTGTCCCCTGTCCCCCAAGTCTGACTTGGGGTCACCTTTGATTCTGCGCTGTCTTTTAAACTACATTTTCAGGCCCTGACCACCTCCTGCCGCTTTCACCTCAAAAACATTTCCAGAATCCGCTCTTTCCTCACCCCTGACTCCACAAAACTGCTGGTACATGCTTTCATTATCTCCCGCTTGGACTACTGTAACATCCTCCTCTCTGGCCTTCCATCTAACTCCCTTGCTCCCCTCCAGTCTATCCTTAACTCTACCGCACGACTAATCCACTTTTCCCCTCGCTTTGCCTCTGCCTCTCCCCTCTGCCAATCCCTTCACTGGCTCCCTATTGCCCAACGTATTCACTTTAAATTGTTGACCATGACATACAAGGCCATCCACAACCTATCCCCTCGGTACATCTCTGACCTGATATCCCGCTACCTTCCCTCACACAGCCTTCGATCTTCCAGCGACCTCCGTCTGCGCTCCCCCCTTATTCGTACCTCGCACAACCACCTCAAAGACTTTGCCCGAGCCTTCCCCATACTCTGGAACTCGCCTCCCCGACACATCTGTCTCTCATTCACCATCAAGTCCTTTAAAAGTAACCCGAAAACCCATCTCTTCAAACAAGGCTATAACCTACAATAACTCTGCAACACACTTGACTGGCTGCACTTTACCTCCTGTTTCTCTCCCATTACTTTATAGATTGTAAGCCCTCACGGGCAGGGTCCTCTTCCCCATGTATCAGTCTTCCATCTGCCTTTATATTATGTGTTTTGATCTTGTAATGTTCTTTTTTGTCACCCCTGTCGCCTGTATTGCGCTCTGGAACTAAGTGCGCTTTATAAATAACTAATAATAAGATAATACACTGCGGAAACAATTATATTGCCAGTGTACTGTTTCTTAGGATTATTTTACTATTGGTAGATACAGTGTTATGTAGTAATCAGTGGGTTTTTTTTTGTATCAAACTTTTGTTGTTTATCAAAAGTGTAAGGTCAGCTTTATTCCAGGCACTTTAATTAGATACTCGTGATTGAATACAATGCAACTGTGATAAGAGGAGTACACAGACAGTAGAGGGCTCTGTATAACTGGTACTCCTGGTACCTGAAAGACATTGGCTGCTGGGAGTGTCACACAATGTTTGCAGCACCTAAGAGTGCCCAACATTAAATAGGTATTCCGCTCTAGCATTTTCATATGTTGCTGCCTATGATGAGACTAACAATTCATTCCATACTTGCTATTATCTATTCAGTCTCCTTCCTCTAGTGAAGAAACAAATAACTGTGTGTGAACTTTTCTCTCTGCCCCCCCCCCCCTTCTCCCCCATCCCTTCTGAGACAGCTGATGTAAACAAGTCTCTAACTGGCTGTACCTGCAACTTTGTAGCTTCTTTGTAATGCTGGGAGGGTTATTCTGAGGTCAAGTTGCAGATGAACTCACTGTGATTAACCATTACAAACGTGCTACAAAATTACAAATAGGGACTTGTTTACATCAGCCATCTCAGAAAAGAGGGAGGAGAAAGGGGAGATGGAGAGAAAAGCTCACACACATTTTTGTGTCTTTAGCAGAAAGCAGCAGCTCAGAACTTGGGGAAGGAGACTAAATAGATAATAACAACTATGGAATGAATTGTTAGTCTCACCACGGACAGTATAATATGAAAAGTTATGTTTGAGTGGAATAACACTTTAATGGCAACACCTTTGTAAAGTGCATCAAAGATTACCATTATAGCTGCTGCTGTGAGCTGCTGCAGACATGTAACATATAAATGTATTTATATTGCCCTTTGTATAGAGTAAATAGATTGTGTTGTGACTACCGGTGACTGTAAAGTTGTGCAATACATCACTAATTATCATGTAATACAGAGAAAAAAGACACCAGCTAGAGCTCATACTCATGACATCCAAAATATGAAATTTCTGCTTATAGTAAAGCCAATAACATCAGATTTTTACACAGTAGAGCATTCGCATTTTTATGATCTAAGTCTCCTGGTTTGTTGTGGAAATGACATTTCCTAAGACTATATATAGTAAATCATAGACGTGTAGTTCAACATTGGCTGTAGACGTGTAAGCATGAGTCACTGCATAAATTGTGCAACCGTGTTCATATGAGTCATCCTGACTGACATACATTTCTCAGCTTCTACTTATGTTCTAGGGAGGTGAATCTGCCTGGGGAAGGAAAATAACGATGACCTACATTTCCAGCCTGTGCCATGACACCCCTGTCACTCCGCCAGTACAAACTGTGGAGGGAAATGAAGGGGTTGTGAGATTTATATTTCACTTCATGAAACTTTCAACAGTCAATCTGTTAATATGCTGAGGCTCTTTGCAGTTCTATATGGTTGTATAGAAGTATAACCTACAGCTCTTGGCGATCAATGCAAAATCTGTTGCTGCAGAACCCCAATCATAGGTACATAGTTAGTAAAGTTGAAAAAAGAAAAGAGTCTATCAAGTACATCCCCAACTGTGTTGATCCAGAGGAAGGCAAAGACCCTCAAATGGCCAATGCCAATTGCCCCACCACAGGGTTAAAAATTCCTTCCGACTTCATATAGATTCTGCCTCTTACAGTTCAATAGTACCTACAATGAAAAATTCTAGACCTCTGAATTCTTTGTAGAAGGGAGAACTTGAGAATTTGGCATGTATCAAATACTTATTTTCTCTACTGTATGTGACAAAACCAGATACAGCTTCCTAACTAAATTCACATGTAGTGATGTGCTTGGAAAGCCATCCAAGAAAAATGATGCATGTAATCATATTATGGTCAGCAGGGCAATGTACAGCAACTTTTACATTGATTGGACAGTCTTAGGCTGGGTTCACACTGTGTTTTTACAATCCTTTTTTTTTTTTAAACGATTTAAAAAAAACAGATGCATTTGTGTGCATCCATTTTGATCCATTTTCCACTGACTTACATTATAAAAAAAAAAAAACCTGATCAAAATGGACCTGTTTCTTTTAACAGACACAAAAAATGAGGTTGATTACGTTTTTGTGTACGTTAAAAAAGAATGGATCCTTTTTTTATAATGGAAGTCATGCATCTGTTTTTTTCATACGAGACAGGGAGAGGGCAGTGCTTGGATGATTGACAGGCAGAGAGGCCACTAACAGGCCTCTATGCCTGTCAATCATCCCCTCACTGCGCACCAACAGGGAGAGAGCCATCACTAGCCCCAGGCGGCTCCCTGCCCAGATGACTAGTTGCCCTCCTCTCTCCCTGTCTCGCGTGGCAGAATAAAACTTCTTTTTCTGCTTACCAAAGCCACTGCGGCAGTCGTGGCCAGTACGTGCTGAGGTCACAGCAGTAGTTCTGTATGGTGCTTGAGAGATCCATGCTGATTGGTTTCTTTCAATAGACTTACAAAAAGGAAAATAACATTCTAGTCTATTCCTTCCTAATATGGAATGTATGTCAGGAGTGTGACTTAACGTTCCTTGGTCTGTGCCGGGCGATCGAGGAAGCGCTGAGTTTGTCTGTTTTTTTGCACTGTATGGGTTGTCTGAATTGTGTCTTACTTTCCAGCCACACCCGCCTTGCTTGTCAGACTTTGGCAGTGCAGGGGTTACTGCACTGCTAGGTCTGTCCAGCTAAACTTGGTGCTGGGATTAGGGCTGATCCAATCAGCTGCTGGACCTAAGCTCTGATCCTGGTTAAAAAGAAGCCAGTTGCTCAGTTCCCTGCTGGCTATTAGAGTAATCTACTCCCAGCTCCCCTTATCTATGTCCTGCGTACCCTGTCCTATCTACCCACTGTTGTTACTCTGTTACCTGACCTCCTGCCTGTTACCGACTATCTGCTATCTTCCTGATTTTGTACTTCGCTGCCCGTGTATTGCTGACTTGGATCGTTTGACTCCGCTCTATTGTGTTTGTTCATCTGTCTGCGTTTTGTGTTTCACTTACATCAGTATAGGGACCGGCACTGTGGTTGTCCGCGACCGCTTAGGGTCGTTTGCGGCAAGTAGGTAGGGTCAGAGGGTGGGTCTAGCTTCAGGGCTCACTGTCTCGTACTGTTTCTGCCTACCGAGTCTGACAGAATAGCCAGCCCAAAAAGGTGACGTGTGCCAGGGGTTTCATCATGGATCCTATGAAGACGTTAGTGGAAAAAATGCAGAATCTGAATACACTGGTTCAGAATCTCGCTGAACGGGTCCAGGAGCAAGAGGCTGCCCCCGACAAGTAACTATGACCACCCCCTCTCCTCATGAACTACCCGTACAACTCCCGGAAAAATTTAAGGGAGATAGAAAGAATTTCCGGACCTTCAGGGAAGGATCCCTGTTATTCTTTCGACTACGTCCCCGCTCCTCGGGGGACGAGGCCCAAAAGGTGGGAATTATCATGTCCCTTTTGCAGGGTCCGCCACGGGAGTGGGCATTTTCTCTCCCTCCCAATGCCATTGAATTAAGTTCAGTTGACTTTTTCTTTTCGGCTTTGGGACTGCTGTACGATAACCCTGACAGGACTGCAGTAGCCGAGCGACAATTGACGTCCCTAAGACAAGGGAAAAGGCCAGTTGAGGACTATTGCGAAGAGTTTTGCCAGTGGTGTATCCCGTCTGGTTGGAACGACTCTGCCCTGCGCTATCAGTTCCGGGTGGGTCTCTCTGACCAGTTAAAGGATTTATTAATAGCTTATCCTCCCCCTGAAACATTAGAGGAGACCATGACCTTAGCCATTAGGGTGGATCGTCGTATGCGGGACAGACGGAGGGAGAAAGGAACCTCTGAACCCTGTAAAACCTCTTCCTCTTTTCTGTCTTCCCCTAAACCACCTTCTTCCCTGTTACCACCATCGGAAGAACCTCTGCAAATTGGTGCCACCGATGCTAGGACTAGACGAGCCCATCGTATGCAGCATAATCTTTGTCTGTACTTCGGCAAAGCTGGACATCGTATCTGGGAATGTACCTCCAGCAAACTCCAACTCCAAACTGGGAAAACTCCAGAGCCTGAGTGACTACCGAGGGGGTCACTCAGGCGCACAGGTACAACTCGATAAGAATAAGTTGATGGTCCCCATCTCGCTATGTTTGGGTGAGAAATGTATTTGTGGGTTTGCCCATGTTGATTCAGGGGCATCCGCTAATTTTATTAATTCCAGGTTTTGGTCCAATCTGGGGGTATGTCCACTTCAGCTTAAATGCCTGCTGAGTACCACTGGGGCGGACTTTACCCCATTGGCTCAAGGTAGAGTGAAATATATCACTCCACCTCTTGAAGTAAAGGTGGGGTCGATCCATTCTGAGTGTCTTGATTTTTTGGTTATGGACAACTAGTCTTCTGATATTATTTTAGGATTACCCTGGTTGACCCAGCATTATCCTGTGTTTGATTGGTCAAATAGAGAACTTGTTCAATGGGGGCCAGGGTTTGCCGCCCATTGTATTTCTTTGAATTTAACTAAATGTTCTTCGTTAGAAGGAGAGCTCCCCGAGTTTTTATGTGATTTTGTTGATGTTTTTGACGAAAAATCGGTGGACGAGTTACCCCCCCCCATCGTCCATACGATTGTGCTATCGATTTAATTCCTGAATCCAGCTACCCGAAATGACGGATTTTTTATTTGTCTAGACCTGAGAGGGAGGCAATGCGTGATTATGTTAAAGAAAGTTTACGCAAGAGTCACATTCGTCCTTCCTGTTCTCCCATGGGGGCGGGATTTCTCTTTGTTGGTAAAAAGGAAGGTGGTCTGCGTCCATGCATTGACTATCGGGAGCTAAATAAAATCACAATTAAAAATCAACATCCTCTTCCTCTGATTCCAGATTTGTTTGATCAGATTGTGGGAGCCCGGTGGTTTTCTAAGGTTGACCTTCGAGGAGCCTACAACCTGATTCGGATAAAAGAGGGAGATGAATGGAAAACTGCCTTCAATACTCCCGAGGGGCACTTTGAGTATCTCGTCATGCCCTTCGGGTTATGCAATGCTCTTGCAGTTTTCCAACACTTTGTTAACGATGTGTTTCGTGAATACCTAGGACGTTTCTTAGTGGTATACTTAGAAGATATTATAATTTTCTCTCCCGATTAGTCCTCACATGTGTGTCATGTCCGCAAAGTGATGGAACTCCAAGACAAAACTATTTATTTGCTAAGTTGTCAAAGTGCCAGTTTGGTGTTCAGGAGGTTGAGGACTATTGCGAAGAGTTTCGCCAGTGGTGTATCCCGTCTGGTTGGAACGACTCTGCCCTGCGCTATCAGTTCCGGGTGGATCTCTCTGACCAGTTAAAGGATTTATTAATAGCTTATCCTCCCCCTGAAACATTAGAGGAGACCATGACCTTAGCCACTAGGGTGGATCGTCGTATGTGGGACAGACGGAGGGAGAAAGGAACCTCTGAACCCTGTAAAACCTCCTCCTCTTTTCTGTCTTCCCCTAAACCACCTTCTTCCCTGTTACCACCATCGGAAGAACCTATGCAAATTGGTGCCACCTATGCTAGGACTAGACGAGCCCATCGTATGCAGCATAATCTTTGTCTGTACTTCGGCAAAGCTGGACATCGTATCCGGGAATGTACCTCCAGACCTGGGACATCGCCGGAAAACTCCAGCGCCTGAGTGACTATCGAGGGGGTCACTCAGGCGCACAGGTACAACTCGATAAGAATAAGTTGATGGTCCCCATCTCGCTATGTTTGGGTGAGAAATGTATTTGTGGGTTTGCCCATGTTGATTCAGGGGCATCCGCTAATTTTATTAATTCCAGGTTTTGGTCCAATCTGGGGGTATGTCCACTTCAGCTTAAATGCCTGCTGAGTACCACTGGGGCGGACTTTACCCCATTGGCTCAAGGTAGAGTGAAATATATCACTCCACCTCTTGAAGTAAAGGTGGGGTCGATCCATTCTGAGTGTCTTGATTTTTTGGTTATGGACAACTTGTCTTCTGATATTATTTTAGGATTACCCTGGTTGACCCAGCATTATCCTGTGTTTGATTGGTCAAATAGAGAACTTGTTCAATGGGGGCCAGGGTTTGCCGCCCATTGTATTTCTTTGAATTTAACTAAATGTTCTTCGTTAGAAGGAGAGCTCCCCGAGTTTTTATCCGATTTTGTTGATGTTTTTGACGAAAAATCAGTGGACGAGTTACCCCCCCATCGTCCATACGATTGTGCTATCGATTTACTTCCTGAATCCAGATACCCGAAAGGATGGATTTTTTATTTGTCTAGACCTGAGAGGGATGCAATGCGTGATTATGTTAAAGAAAGTTTACGCAAGAGTCACATTCGTCCTTCCTGTTCTCCCATGGGGGCGGGATTTCTCTTTGTTGGTAAAAAGGAAGGTGGTCTGCGTCCATGCATTGACTATCGGGAGCTAAATAAAATCACAATTAAAAATCAACATCCTCTTCCTCTGATTCCAGATTTGTTTGATCAGATTGTGGGAGCCCGGTGGTTTTCTAAGGTTGACCTTCGAGGAGCCTACAACCTGATTCGGATAAAAGAGGGAGATGAATGGAAAACTGCCTTCAATACTCCCGAGGGGCACTTTGAGTATCTCGTCATGCCCTTCGGGTTATGCAATGCTCTTGCAGTTTTCCAACACTTCGTTAACGATGTGTTTCGTGAATACCTAGGACGTTTCTTAGTGGTATACTTAGAAGATATTATAATTTTCTCTCCCGATTAGTCCTCACATGTGTGTCATGTCCGCAAAGTGATGGAACTCCAAGACAAAACTATTTATTTGCTAAGTTGTCAAAGTGCCAGTTTGGTGTTCAGGAGGTTGAGGACTATTGCGAAGAGTTTCGCCAGTGGTGTATCCCGTCTGGTTGGAACGACTCTGCCCTGCGCTATCAGTTCCGGGTGGGTCTCTCTGACCAGTTAAAGGATTTATTAATAGCTTATCCTCCCCCTGAAACATTAGAGGAGACCATGACCTTAGCCATTAGGGTGGATCGTCGTATGTGGGACAGACGGAGGGAGAAAGGAACCTCTGAACCCTGTAAAACCTCCTCCTCTTTTCTGTCTTCCCCTAAACCACCTTCTTCCCTGTTACCACCATCGGAAGAACCTATGCAAATTGGTGCCACCGATGCTAGGACTAGACGAGCCCATCGTATGCAGCATAATCTTTGTCTGTACTTCGGCAAAGCTGGACATCGTATCCGGGAATGTACCTCCAGACCTGGGACATCGCCGGAAAACTCCAGCGCCTGAGTGACTATCGAGGGGGTCACTCAGGCGCACAGGTACAACTCGATAAGAATAAGTTGATGGTCCCCATCTCGCTATGTTTGGGTGAGAAATGTATTTGTGGGTTTGCCCATGTTGATTCAGGGGCATCCGCTAATTTTATTAATTCCAGGTTTTGGTCCAATCTGGGGGTATGTCCACTTCAGCTTAAATGCCTGCTGAGTACCACTGGGGCGGACTTTACCCCATTGGCTCAAGGTAGAGTGAAATATATCACTCCACCTCTTGAAGTAAAGGTGGGGTCGATCCATTCTGAGTGTCTTGATTTTTTGGTTATGGACAACTTGTCTTCTGATATTATTTTAGGATTACCCTGGTTGACCCAGCATTATCCTGTGTTTGATTGGTCAAATAGAGAACTTGTTCAATGGGGGCCAGGGTTTGCCGCCCATTGTATTTCTTTGAATTTAACTAAATGTTCTTCGTTAGAAGGAGAGCTCCCCGAGTTTTCATCCGATTTTGTTGATGTTTTTGACGAAAAATCGGTGGACGAGTTACCCCCCCATCGTCCATACGATTGTGCTATCGATTTAATTCCTGAATCCAGATACCCGAAAGGATGGATTTTTTATTTGTCTAGACCTGAGAGGGATGCAATGCGTGATTATGTTAAAGAAAGTTTACGCAAGAATCACATTCGTCCTTCCTGTTCTCCCATGGGGGCGGGATTTCTCTTTGTTGGTAAAAAGGAAGGTGGTCTGCGTCCTTGCATTGACTATCGGGAGCTAAATAAAATCACAATTAAAAATCAACATCCTTTTCCTCTGATTCCAGATTTGTTTGATCAGATTGTGGGAGCATGGTGGTTTTCTAAGGTTGACCTTCGAGGAGCCTACAACCTGATTCGGATAAAAGAGGGAGATGAATGGAAAACTGCCTTCAATACTCCCGAGGGGCACTTTGAGTATCTCGTCATGCCCTTCGGGTTATGCAATGCACTTGCAGTTTTCCAACACTTTGTTAACGATGTGTTTCGTGAATACCTAGGACATTTCTTAGTGGTATACTTAGAAGATATTATAATTTTCTCTCCTGATTAGTCCTCACATGTGTGTCATGTCAGCAAAGTGATGGAACTCCAAGACAAAACCATTTATTTGCTAAGTTGTCAAAGTGCCAGTTTGGTGTTTAGGAGGTTTCATTTTTAGGATATAAAATTACCCCCAGCTCTTTTGGTATGGATCCCCTTAAAGTAGCGGCCATTGAAAAGTGGAAGCACCCCAAAAATCTTAAGGCTGTACAGAGATTTTTGGGATTCGCTAATTACTATAGAAAGTTTATTAAGGGGTTCTCTGTGATTGCGAAACCCTTGACAGATCTTACCAGAAAGGGAGCGGATTTAGACAACTGGACTCCTGAAGCCATTCTGACATTTGACCAACTTAAAGGATGTTTTTCGGTAGCCCCGGTATTGGTTCAATCTCACTTTGAACAACCTTTTAATTATCGAGACCTATAGCCTACTTCTCTAGAAAATTCTCCAAAGCTGAATGTAACTATGATATAGGCAATAGAGAGCTGCTTGCCATTAAGTGGGCTTTTGAGGAGTGGAGACATTTTCTAGAAGGGGCTAAGCACAAAGTTAAGGTTTTAACTGATCATAAAAATCTCGTTTATTTGGATGAAGCTAAGGGTCTTACTCCACGGCAGGCCAGATGGGCACTCTTCTTCACTCAGTTTGATTTTGAAATCACCTTCAGGCCTGGCTCCAAAATTGTAAGAGCAGATGCTTTATCCTGTAGTTTTGACGTTAGAGAGGTCCCAATAAAAGAACCTGAAACTATTTTATCTCCTGGGGTGGTAATAGCCATATTGCAGCCCGACCTGGCTGCTCAAGTTGTCGAATCTCGATCGATGGCACCTAGAAATACCCGGAGAACAAACTCTTCGTTCCCCCAAACCTTCGTTTGAGAGTCCTGAAAGAAACACATTGTTCGGTATTAACTGGTCATCCAGGCATTGCTGGCACCAAGTATTTACTATCTCGCCATTATTGGTGGCCATCTTGGGCCAGAGATCCTAAGTTGTTTGTGGAGCCCTGTGAGATTTGTGCTAGGTCCAAGGTTCCTCGCAGGTTACCCGAGGGACTCCTCCAACCCCTACCGGTGCCTGCTAGACCTTGGACCCACATCTCTATGGACTTTATAACTGATTTACCACTCTCCAAGGGTAAGACTGTGATTTGGGTGGTTGTGGACAGATTTTCTAAAATGTGCCATTTAATTCCTCTCAGCAAGCTTCCCAACGCCCGTACTTTGGCATCTCTGTTTATCAATCATATCTTACGTTTGCATGGGGTCCAAGAGAATATTGTTTCGGATCGGGGGGTACAGTTTATATCTAAATTCTGGAATGAATTCTGTAACCGCTTGGGCATATCCTTGTCATTTTCCTCAGCCTTTTTATCCGCAATCCAATGGTCAAACAGAGACAGTTAATCAGTCACTGGAGTTGTTATTAAGTTTTTTTTGCAGGGTCTCAGGACAAATGGAAAGAATACTTACCTTTAGCGGAGTTTGCACTAAATAACCGTGAAAGTCAATCTCTCAAAATGTCGCCATTCTTTTGTAATTTTGGGTTTAACCCTTGTTGTTCTTCTGTACATGCTGCAGAGTCTACTAATCCATCCGCCGAAAGGATATACAGGAAACTGTGCACAGTTTGGGCCCAGGCTCTTCAGAACCTGGTTAAAGCCCAAGAAAATTGTAGGAAACAATCAGATAAAAGACGCATATCTGGCCTTGAGTACAGGGTAGGTGATAAAGTATGGCTCTCCACTAGGAACTTGAAACTAAAGACACCATCTGGTAAACTTTCTCCTAAATACATTGGTCCTTATGCTATAATAAAGATCATTAATCCAGATTCATTTAAGTTACTTTTGCCTAAGAGCTTGAAAATTCATGATGTCTTTCATAAGTCTCTCTTAAAGAAGTATGTTAACCCCGTGTTGCTGTCTACTCCCCCTGCTCCCTGCTCCCCCTTCGTTCAATGTGAGCTGGAATATGAGGTGGAAAGAATCCTGGATTCTTGTGGATTCTTTACAGTATCTTGTTCACTGGAAGGGGTTTGGTCCGGAAGAACGGACTTGGGTGGCGAGCAGAGACATGTATGCACCTCGCCTTATTCGACAATACCACATGCGTAACGCTTCCAGGCCGGGTCCTTTGGGTGAGGGTCCTGAGGCCCCTCATAAGAGGGGGGGGGTACTGTCAGGAGTGTGACTTTACGTTCCTTGGTCTGTGCCGGGCGATCGAGGAAGCGCTGAGTTTGTCTGTTTTTTGCACTGTATGGTTGTCTGAATTGTGTCTTACTTTCCAGCCACACCCGCCTTGCTTGTCAGACTTTGGCAGTGCAGGGGTTACTGCACTGCTAGGTCTGTCCAGCTGAACTTGGTGCTGGGATCAGGGCTGATCCAATCAGCTGCTGGACCTAAGCTCTGATCCTGGTTAAAAAGAAGCCAGTTGCTCAGTTACCTGCTGGCTATTAGAGTAATCTACTCCCAGGTCCCCTTATCTCTGTCCTGCGTACCCTGTCCTATCTAACCACTGTTGTTACTCTGTTACCTGACCTCCTGCCTGTTACCGACTATCTGCTATCTTCCTGATTTTGTACTTCGCTGCCCGTGTATTGCTGACTTGGCTCGTTTGACTCTGCTCTATTGTGTTTGTTTGTCTACATTTTGTGTTTCACCTACATCAGTATAGGGACCGGCACCGTGGTTGTCCGCGACCGCTTAGGGTCGTTTGCGGCAAGTAGGTAGGGTCAGAGGGTGGGTCTAGCTTCAGGGCTCACTGTCTCGTACTGTTTCTGCCTACCGAGTCTGACAGTATATCAGTGGTCTTGTTTCTTCTTTGTTCATTGACTTCAGGCTTTTGGATTCTTCATAATCCTTTTAAGGGTATATTCACACGAACGGTCTCGCAGCGAGATTCTCGCTGCGAGACCGGCAGGTCCTGGCAGTTCCCACAAACTATATACTCGCTGCAGCTGGGCAGCACACTGATTGGCCGGGCGGAAGAGCAGGACGCCGGACCCGTGCAGCAAGGACAGGTAATGTATGCTTACAGCGGGGGAGCCGGCCGGGAGCAGAAGGGGTTAAGGGCGGCAGAATTACATACTCACTGCGGTTGTTCAGACCGCAGCGAGTATATAGTTTGTGGGAACTGCCAGGACCTGCCGGTCTCGCAGCGAGAATCTCGCTGCGAGACCGTTCGTGTGAATATACCCTAAAAGTAAAAATCAGCATACATAGTTGGAGTTGCACAGCATGTAATAAAAGGAAGGATAATAATATGGTGATGCCAATTTGTTTTAACACATTTTGCCAGTCCTATAACCCCCTAAACACATAGTCCCAGGGGTGTGATATACCTGAGTTTTTAGAAGTCTGTAAGTCCCTTCAGAGCTATGGTTATACTCTCTTCAGGGGCTGTCTTATTTGGTATAAAGGTGCAACAGGAGCATCCTATCATTTTGCATACACCTCTTTTTCATCTGAGATCATGTCTAAGGCCACACGGTCATAATGGAGGTGGGCCTAATTGTTTCACTATTCCTTTACGGGCACCCCTGGTTTAATTCACAAATCTCTGTTGGTTGTACTTGATCCAATCTACGTTTTTGTTTACAGTATTGATTGGGATCAAGGATTCAAATACTGTTGGTACCTGATGTTGTGCTTTGAACTTATCTGGAACTCCCTATGGGACACATATAGAGTCAATATACACATGTGGGTCAAAAGATCAGTTAACTGCTCTTTAAAGGAGAATTCCGGCCAAATGCTATTTTAAAGTATTCCTGTGGCCCGAGGTGCTGGATACTGGTGTTGTACCAGCCGGTGGGCTCTGGTCTTTTGGAGAGACATGTCACGGTTGCCAGGAGTGGTAATACCCACCCACAGACACACGGGCACCGGACCTTTGGTAGAACTAGTGTGAGGTGCAAGGTGCGGCGACAGAGATAACAGAGTCCCACTTAAACTATCTTTGAGCTTTACTCAAAAGCGTCAGTGCAATACAAAAATATAACAGTGCTTTAGTACTTAGTGCAATAAAATAGTAGATATCTCAGCAGAAACCCTTGCCAAATTAGTACAGTACTCTGCTGGGATGTGTGTGAATTGTCCCAGCAGCGCGTCTGTGGACAAGCGGAGTGCACACGTCTCCGAGAGCTAGAACGACACTACCGGATCCAAATAGCACACAGGCTCACTAGGAGAAAGGGGTGCTGGGTCATAAGATTGGCAATAGCCACTGCTATGCTGTATCTGTAAGATCGCACCCAACCCACCGAGGATTTGTGAGTACTGTTATCAGCAGCGATCTTCAATCACCTACATTGGGATTATATTTTATGCTACCTATGATTGTCACATATCTTGTTGCCCCTGGTGATGTCAAACTAACTTGTTGACTGAAACGCGTAGGGCTTGAGTCACTAAGATGACCTTGTTGTGTATGATGAAATGATTTACACAGGTCTGGATTACAGCTGCATGAATTGTGGACAATATATTTGACGGCATTGGGTCAAATGGTATGGATCGACAGGGATCCTAGATACAGTACATTTCTGATTATAGTATATTACTGACTATAACCTATATAGCATTGTTGCTGACCACGATACCGAGACGGGACCGTGACTAGAACCGATACAGGATACGGACCTGGACAAATCACTTTGTACAGATCTGTATCATCAGATCTTTGTATATATGTACAGGAGACTTATGGCCAGATACTAGCAGTGATTGTATAACTTAATAAATTAATTTTGGTTCTTTGTTCTTGTTTGTATGATATTGCGAGGGTATTTTCATTGCTATTGGTGTTTAGCAATACACACTATACTAACACACAAACAAAAGTTATACAAATTACCAATAGACACTTATTACGGGACATGCACATTTTCCCTTTTTCCCTGCACTTACTATGACTACTGCATGAATCTTCAGTTTCTTGCAAAAATGGTGATGAGACAACCCACTGTTTAAGTCCCAGAGGTGCGGGCTGGGCTGTGCGGCAGGCTGCTGCTAGGGCTATGGATGTGCCCAACAGCTGCTGCTTCTTCCCCCAGGCTCCTGGCACACTTCTAACTGCCCCTGGCACAGTTGTGGTGCCTGTCCCCAGGAATAATAACATCACCTGTATCGAGGTACACCTTTGTGGGCCTTCGTGTTTATGCCGTTCACCATGTGATAAAACAGGCATCTTATCTATGTTTCTCAGTGCAAGTCAGTACAATTACAATAACAGGCAATTTTCACAACTTTTATTTTATTTTACTGCTAAAAAAATGAAAACATGTTTAACCCCTTAACGCCCCGTGTCCTAATACGTCATGGTAACACAGGGGGAGTTCAGAGAGGGGTCCCGCCGTGACACCGCTCTGAACGGCGCCGCTCCCAGCTGTTATGTACAGCCGGGGAGCGCTTCTATTAGCTGGCACGGGTCCCATTGCCGCGTCGGCTAATTAAGAATATAAAAGGAGCTGTCAAACCTGTACATGTACTGCATTGATCCATAGAATCTGAACTCGATTGTTGGGGGCTGCTGAAGAGGCAGTTTCTAACAATTGCAGAATATAGGCAGAACAAGAGGCATAGCAGAGGACCTTGGCTGCCTGTAGAATGGATCGAATACCCACGATCTTGCTGTTTGGAGCTTATATGGACCCTGGACCACCAATGACAAATATAGAAAGCCATTTAAATGCCACTGTCAGTTTTGACAGCAGCATTCAAATGGTCAAGTAGCTGGCACAGAGATCGCTCTTTGCCGGCTACTAGTGGTGGACCCCAGCTACTGATAACAGCCATGGGCTGTCTGGTATAGAGAGTGGTCATGTTGTGACCCCTTTCTATACCCCCTTGCCAGCACCATGATGCAACCAAGGCCGGCCTTAGAGTGGATGGTGGCACCCTGTGCAAAATTTACTTTTTGCCCCCACACTGTATCAAGAGCCCCAATACATATGGTAGTTATCTTATATTACTCTTACCACCATACAGTGATTACATATTGCCTCAAAACTACTCTGAACAAAACGGAAAGATATTACCAATGATACCATTACATAATACCTAAATACCACACCATGACCATAATCACTACCAGTAAAGACCCTATAACGAAGTGCAGTTACATCCAGTGACTCAAAGGTGGCGTCTTCTCTCTTTTTTTATCTCTCCATTCAGCGTGGGCCACCTCAAAGTCTTCCTCTGGCTGTGAATTTGTTCTTTAGAATCTGCAGAGAAACATTTTAGGCTCCAACAAATACAGTAGTCAGGTCCCCTGTACCCCTTTATAGTAGTTACACTCCTCTGCGCTTCATAGTGCCCCCAAGGTGTCCCTGTGCCCCCACTTAATAATTAGGTATGTTCTGTGCCCACTATAGTAGTAACGTCCCTATATAATATAGGACCCTCTGTGCAGCTCCAATGTACAGTAATATAGACCGCTGTGTGCTGCCCCAGTAGTATAGACCACTGTGTGCTGCCCCAGTAGTATAGACCCCTTGTGTGCTGCCCCTGTAGTATATACCTCTTGTGTGCTGCCCCTGTAGTATAACCCCTTTGTGTGCTGCTCCCAGTAGTATATACCTGTGGGATGCCCCTAGTAGTATATAGACCCCTTGTGTGCTACGTAAGAGACCGGCTGTTCCGTGACCCCAGCCGGTTCAAGGAACCTCCGGTCTCTAGCCGGATCATCTCGGCCAGTAATATATAGACCCTGTGTGTGCTGCCTCAGTAGTATATAGACCCCTTGCGTGCTGCCCCCTGTAGTATATACCCCTTTGGGTGCTGCCATAGTAGTAAATAGACCCCTTGTGTGCTGTCCCCAGTAGTATATACCCCTTGTGTGCTGTCCCATAGTACAGTATATACCCCTTGTGTATTGCCCCATTAGTATATACCCCTTGTGTGCTGCCCCTGTAGTATATACCCCTTGTGTGCTGCCCCTGTAGTATATACCCCTTGTGTGATGCCCCTGTAGTATGTCCCCCTTGTGTGCTGCCCCCAGTAGTATATACCCCTTGTGTGCTGCCACTGAAGTATATTCCTCCTGTGTGCTGCCTCTGTAGTATAACCCCTTTGTGTGCTGCTCCCAGTAGTATATACCTGTGGGATGCCCCTAGTAGTATAGAGACCCCTTGTGTGCTACGTAAGAGACCGGCCGTTCCGTGACCCCGGCCAGGTCAAGGAACGGCAGGTCTTGCCGGATCATCTCGGCCGGTACTTAAGTACCGTCCGGATGATCTTTCCGGCCACAGAGCAATGATGCGGGCGCATCAGCGCGCGCCCGCATCAGAGCTTCCCATAGCACATAGTGAAACAAGCAGCTGGAGCCGCTCGCTTCACTGTGTGAACTGACAGGGCTTTCTGCGGCCGGAATTCACTGAATTCCAGCCGCAGAAAACTGACATGTCAGTTATTTGCGGCCCCGTATGGGATCCCGGCCGGAGCGTATACGATGTGTATACGCTCCAGCCGGGATCCCATTGAAAGTAAGGCATTGTTTCACTGCGCCAAAAGTAAGGCCATTGTTGCCATCGGCAACAACGGCCGTACTTTTACGTAGTGTGAACATAGCCTAGGAGTCAATGCACACACTATTCCATCACCCAATGCTCACTATCTAGTGTTTGTTTAGATAGTAAGCATTGGGTGATGGATTAGTGTGTGCATTGACTCCTATTGTGGATTATATTGGTATATTTTGGAAGATAGTCCCAGTGGGTGTATACCCCTCTTTTTTAAAATGTTCTGCACCGGGCACCTATTGAAAAACCCACTACGTGTGAGGATCATCCCTGGCTCTTCATGCATATTGGCCTTCAGTGGAGGCTGAGTTGCACGGGAGTGGCTGTGAAATTTTGTATTGTTATATGTGTGTTTTTCTAGTGTGGTTTTACTAGATTAATTACTTACCTATCCCAATGGCGCCCCTCTGACGGGCTGGCGGCCTGCGCCCTGTGCAACTGCACTGGTTGCACATAGCAAAAGCTGGCCCTGAACCCAGCTGTTAGTCGTGGTGAGGAAAGGGGTTAATAAGATATCAGAATGTAGAGGAATGTAACACCTTGTACTATAACCAGGATAGCTAATAGCAATTCCTTGCAAATCAATATAACACAGAAGAGTTGAAACCCAGAAGTCTTAATTACGGGAGCACATTATGCTTTAGTTCATAACTTTCTATTCGAATAAGTTGGAAATGTGCAGAGAGGTCACGGCGCTTTAGTTAAGAATTAATTATAAGTTAGCATTATGAAGCTAATTGAATTAAATGATCTCCAAGTTTGCTTTTAGCGATTAGTGCCCAGTTTTAATGAGTGTTCAGGGATCCAAATTTCCCAATACCCTTTTACTACGAAACCTATCTCTGAGCTGATTAGCTTGTATATATAATTCCTCTTGCCTGAAGTCATTTTCACTCAGAGACGCGGGTCTGTTTATGTACTCTTAATCAATTTAATTGCCTTGGGATTTAATAAGTCTTGGTTCCTTTTCAACTTCACTAAGAGTTCACATTTCCCACTTCTGGAAGGAAAAAGAAAAAACATCAATGAAATAAGTGGGTGTTTTCAGAGTACATTTTAAAGGGTTAGATGCAATGCTCTACCATTCAATAGAGTACTGTATAGTTTTTGTTTTATAATACACACTTTTGGGCAAGAAAATATCTTGCTAAAAAGTGTCTGCATCTTATAATCCCGACAGTGTCAGAGCGCCCTGACTGCTTACCTAAAAATCGGGCAAAGCGCAGATCGAACTCTGTGCCCTGCTGCTGGGTGAACTGTGCAGCTACTGACAGCTGCAAAGTCCTCCCCCTTCAACTGTGGGGCACCGATCTGTGCCTTATAGCAACTTAATCATAATCACATGACTAAGAAGCATACACTTAAAGGGGAACTCCAGGTAGAGGTAAAAATAAATCAATAAACCTGCTGCAGGAGCATATAGCATTGCTTACCTGTCTAAACCAGTTTTGAAACTACAAAAAATCCATTTGTTTTGGGCGTTTTGTTCTGTATTCTGTAGCTGTACTTCATAGTTGAGCAGTTGTACACAGTACTACAGGTTCCAGAATGCAATGCTTTCCCTCAGCTGTTCATCACAGTCCTCCACCCTGCCCATTCCCTGCCCAAAACTGTTGCAGAACATCTAGGCTGTGTCCACCCAGTTTCACTGTGTTACTGAATTATTTGCAGTACTTTATCATTTCATTGTGGTCCCACCTACATAGCACACTGTATTCTCTACCAATAACACCACACAGCACGCTGTATTCTCTACCTGTAACACCACACAGAACACTGTATTTTCTACCTGTAACACCACACAGCATGCTGTAATCTCTACCTGTAACACCACACAGCACATTGTACTCTCTACCTGTAACACCACACAGCACGCTGTATTCTCTACCTGTAACACCACACAGCATACTGTATTCTTTACCTGTAACACCACACAGCACGCTGTATTCTCTACCTGTAACACCACACAGAACACTGTATTTTCTACCTGTAACACCACACAGCATGCTGTAATCTCTACCTGTAACACCACACAGCACACTGTATTCTCTACCTGTAACACCACACAGCACATTGTACTCTCTACCTGTAACACCACACAGCACGCTGTATTCTCTACCTGTAACACCACACAGCATACTGTATTCTTTACCTGTAACACCACACAGCACGCTGTATTCTCTACCTGTAACACCACACAGAACACTGTATTTTCTACCTGTAACACCACACAGCATGCTGTAATCTCTACCTGTAACACCACACAGCACATTGTACTCTCTACCTGTAACACCACACAGCACGCTGTATTCTCTACCTGTAACACCACACAGCACGCTGTATTCTCTACCTGTAACACCACACTGTATTCTCTACCTGTAACACCACACAGCACACTGTATTCTCTACCTGTAACACCACACAGCACGCTATATTCTCTACCTGCAACACCACACAGCACGCTGTATTCTCTACCTGTAACACCACACAGCACGCTATATTCTCTACCTGCAACACCACACTGTATTCTCTACCTGTAACACCACACAGCACGCTCTATTCTCTACCTGTATACCAGAAAAAGCAAAGAAAAGTATATGCCATATGGTAAGTAAGCACACCACAAGTCATAGAATAAGCTCAAAAATAACAGTACTTTATTCCACAGGTACAAAAAGAGATATAAATAATACTCATAGATCCAAAAAGATTAAAAACACTTAAAAAGCACACCAAACGTGGAGACACCACGTAAGGTGTCATCCACCTTGACACCCCGTAAAAGGATTATAATGTGTCCTGTTCAAAATAAAAAAGGTAAATAACCCTTCAAAAGTGAAAAAAATATATTGCCATAAAAAATAGGATATCAAAACTAATACAAGCAACAATAAGATGAATAGGCAGATAATACAGTGATACCCAAACAATAGATAGTTACCACCTAACCAAGAAATGAACAGTGACACAACGGGGTGTCAATAGGAGGAGCCCCACGCGTTCCGTCCGCACTACCGGACTTCCTCAGGGGTAATGATACATGTCAAAGGATCTATATTTATATGGTAATTCATGAATGCTAAATCTGAACACAATAAGTTTAATCAATACCTGTGTGAGTGATTGGCTCCATGTACCCTAGCTCCAAGATGGCGCCACCGGCGTCCCCAGTACCAGTAGTACGCATGTCCAAAATACACTGTGCGTCATGCGGTCACATGATAACAGTATACCACATGACCGCAAGTAATCCTACGTCATACGGCCACATGATCACAATACATCACATGACCGCATGTATTCACCGCTGAATAAAAAATGAGGAAAATATATATATTTACTCAACAAAAGTAGATCTACTTATAGCGGTCATGTGTATAATGTATAACTGGTATCCATGAACAATTATATATACCAATACATCGCTATGCGCATGCGTGGCCATAGTTAAAATAATCAAGGAGTATATGCAAACACCATACTGTGCTACACATATAGTATATCGTGCGACCCCCAAATGAACAGTGCAAGGAGAAACAAATTGGTGATATATGTATAATAAGGAATACCTAAATGCCTAATCATAAATAATGAACTATAATAAATATGCAAGCGCAAAAAATGCTACCAATAATTAATAAGATGTCCCCAACATGATTATCAAAAACCATATATACCAAAATAATTATAATAAGTCCCATAAAAACTGGAGACCCATATATTGAAATATTCCCAATATTGGTGATATATATATCATTGCACATGTGCAGAAAAATAATATTATAAGAAGAGTACCTAAATACATAATCATAAATAATGAAACATGTACATACATATACACATATACACACACACATACACATATACCAACACATACATATGCACATGCACGACCCCTTAATAGATTAAAAATACACCATTATAATAAATACGCATGCGCCAAAGATATTACCAATGATTAGTAAGATGTCCCCAACATGATTATCAAAGACCATATATACCAGAATAATTGTAATAAGTCCCATAACAAGTACTAAAGAAGATAAGAACACTAGAGACGCAAACTCAGAGCCAGGCACAAGGAGCCAATCCACATGATGTGCCGAAAAAATAAATCGGCACAGTAGTAGTCTAAATGATAAATTAGTAATGACAAAAAAGAACATATATTTACAAAAACAAAAAAGAAATATACAAATATATACAGATGTATGCAATCACAGTCAAATGGCAATGGAAAAGGGACGCCAGCGGCGTAGCAGTGCCACACAGATATGTCCATTAAGCAGATATATACAATTCTTCAGAAAAAATCCATTCCGATGTAAAAGATCTCTTTGTAGATGTAGAGAAGAGGGCCCAATGTTGCAGTCCTGATGAAATGACAGGTAACCGTGTCCCAATACAGGCAATAAAGACTCCAACTGCAATGAGGCATAAGAAGTCCCACGGGGGTGGCAGACCTCACACAAAAGGGAAGGAGGGGATGTGGTATGCAGAGATCAATGGGTCTTATAGATAGGGGCAGGGGAAGTTTAATACACAAAAAAGTATATATATAACAGCCAATGATACAGTGTATCTACAAGAAAAACGTGCAAAGATAATAATTATTAATTAAGTAGGATAGAGAAAAAAAAAAAAAAAAAAAAGGGGGAGTGTATAAGTGTAAATGAATAAGGAGTGTATAAATGTAGGCATAGTATAGGTGTAAGGATAATATGAGTGTGTGATTATGAGGAAAAAGAATATGTGAGTATATGTGTAAGTGCATGTAGTGAAGCAAACAAACAAACAAAGGTGTATGGTGCAAAAGCCCGTAAAGTACCAGCGGCAAACATATATTAACATAAAAAGAAAAAAATATATATAAAAAAATTTACACAGCGTACACCACACAGCGTACTGTATTCTCTACCTATACCACTACACAGCACGCTGTATTCTCTACCTGTAACACCACACAGCACGCTGTATTCTCTACCTGTAACACCACACAGCGCTGTATTCTCTACCTGTAACACCACACAGCACACTGTATTCTCTACCTGTAACACTGCACAACACACTGTATTCTCTACCTGTAACACTGCACAACACACTGTATTCTCTACCTGTAACACTGCACAACACACTGTATTCTCTACCTGTAACACCACACAGCATGCTGTATTCTCTACCTGTAACACCACACAGCACGCTGTATTCTCTACCTGTAACACCACACAGCACGCTGTATTCTCTACCTTTAACACCCATACAGCACACAGTATTAGCTACCTGTAACACCACACAGTAGACTGTATTCTCTACCTTTAATATCCACACAGCACACTGTATTATCACACAGCACTGTATTCTCTACCTGTAACACCACACAGCACGCTGTATTCTCTACCTGTAACACCACACAGCACGCTGTATTCTCTACCTGTAACACCACACAGCACACTGTATTCTTTACGTGTAACACCACACAACATCCTGTATTCTCTACCTATAACACCACCCAGCACACTGTATTCTCTACCTGTAACACCACACAGTACGCTGTATTATCTACCTGTAACACCACACAGCACACAATATTTTCTACTTCTAACACCACACAACGCACTGTATTTTCTACCTGTAACACCACACAGCACACTGTATTCCGTACCTGTAACATCATACAGCACACTTTATTTTCTACCTGTAACACCACACAGCACGCTGTATTCTCTACCTATAACACCCATACAGCACACTGTATTAGCTACCTGTAACACCACAGTGGACTGTATTCTCTACCTTTAATATCCACACAACGCATTTTCACGCATATTCTCTACCAGTAACACTACACACAGCACTGTATTCTCTACCTGTAACACCACACAGCACGCTGTATTCTCTACCTGTAACACCACACAGCATGCTGTATTCCCTTCCTGTAACATCACACAGCACGCTGTATTCTCTACCTGTAACACCACACAGCATGCTGTATTCCCTTCCTGTAACACCACACAGCACGCTGTATTATCTACCTGAGACACCACACAGCACGCATATTCTGTACCTGTAACACCACACAGCACACTGTATTCTCTACCTGTAACACCACACAGCACACTGTATTCTCTACCTGTTACACCACACAGCACGCTGTATTCTCTACCTGTAACACCACACAGCACACTGTATTCTCTACCTGTAACACCACACAGCACGCTGTATTCTCTACCTGTAACACCACACAGCACCCTGTATTCTCTACCTGTAACACTACACAGCACGCTGTATTCTATACCTTTAAAGGGGTAGTGCGGCGCAAAAAAATTATTCACAGAATAACACATTACAAAGTTATACAACTTTGTAATGTATGTTATGTCTGTGAATCGCCCCCTTCCCGTGTCCCACCACCCCCGCCCGTGTACCCGGAAGTGTGTGGTGCATTATCCCATTACCCACACAACACACTGTATTCTCTACCTGTAAAATAACACAGTACGCTGTGTTATTTACCTGTAACACCAGACAGCATGCTGTATTCTTTACGTGTAACACCACACAGCACACTGTATTCAAGATACTCCTATTCTCTCACTTCTGTTGTTCCAGCTACTTGCACCACTCACCTGCACCTGCAGTTAGCAATGCTTTATTTTGTGTTGCACTGAAAAAGAACCTCAGTAAAGGGACATTATTTTGGTTAAGCTAGTGGACTCAGTAGTCAGTTATTTTGCATTCAGGTCCAAACTTGCAGAAGCCGCGCCTGTCTGACCGGGGATAGGTACCAATGCCACTACAGGCTACCGTGACAAGCAGGGCCGATTCTGGGGTCTCTGCCGCCTGAGGCAGACCAGGCGGCCGCCCCCTCACTAGCAACCCCCCCCCCCCCCCCCGCCGTAACCGAATCACCCACGCCTGCACAACCCCCCCCCCCCCTCCCCGGCCGGCCGACCCTGCAGCCACTCACCTGTCCTGCAGCAGCCGTCCGGGTCCCGCCGCCAACGCTCACCGCTGTCCCGCGCCATCAGCCAGCAGCTGTCATCGCCGCCAACGCTCACCGCTGTCTTCCCGGCCCTGCAGCCGCTCACCTGTCCTGCCGCAGCTGTCCCGCCGCCAACGCTCACCGCTGTTCCCTTCCGTGCTCCCGCGCCGTCAGCCAGCAGCTGTCATCGCCCTTCAGCGAGTCGTGAGAGCCCGGGGTCAGCAGGGGCCGTGATGCCCCCACTGACCCCGGGCACTCATGACTCGCTGGAGGGCGATGACAGCTGCTGGCTGACGGCACGGGACAGCGGTGAGCGTTGGCGACGGGACAGCTGCGTCAGGACAGATGAGCGGCTGCAGGGCCGGGAAGACAGCGGTGAGCGTTGGCGACAGGACAGCTGAGGCAGGACAGGTGAGCGGCTGCAGGGCTGCTGTCTGCCGCCCCCTGCAGGGGCGCAGAATCTGCCGTCTGAGGCGGAATACTCATTCCGCCTCATGGCAGAAACGGCCCTGGTGACAAGTGCCGAAGTGACCCACACATGTACGTTTAAAAAAAAATCCCTATCCAGTGTTCTCCTGGGGTTATCTGTATTACAATTTTGTGTGTGTATTTGTGTCTGCATGTACTGTATGTAGCAGAGCTGTGTGTGTGTCTCTGTATGTAGCAGATAGGGGTTTATGTCTGTATAATGATTTAGTAGTGTCTGTTCGCATTTTTACGTAGCAGAGCTGAATGTGTCTGGACTTATGCAGCAAAATTACAATTGCAATTACCTAAGGGTGGTTTCACATATATGGAGACATGTATCATCTGGCGTTCGGGGGGTTTTCGGCGGAAATTGCCGATTTGCGCAATATTTTATTCGCAAATGGCCGATTTGCAAATAAAATATTTGCAAATCTCCACTTTCCGCTGGTGCACCGGGGGGCATGGAGGGGGTGTGAAGGCGGCGGAACGGAAGGCGCGGACTCAGAGTCCGCGCGATTCACCATCCGTTCCGCAAAAAGATACGCCGAAAACCTACTCCAGTCCTCAGCTCGCGTAGGTTTTCGGTGGTGCACACCATAGCGCACAGGATTTATGTAGAGGCAGTCCGCCTCTACATAAATCCCCGTTGCGCCAGAGATGCGGGGACATTTATAAGTCCGGCGTAAAAAACGTCGGACTTAATAAATGTCCCCCATAGTTTTTTTGCGGCTGTTTTGTGGTAACTTCCCATTCAGATTTTTTAGCTGAATCCAGTAGTGGATGCAGCAGGAGAGAGAGCTATTATATTTCTCCTTTTGGGCAGCAGATTTGATGCTGTGCCCCATCATATAGTTACATAGATTCATATCAGATCTTTTACAGTAGAGTGGTTGGTAATCTAGACCTGTCAACAATAGGAGAGAGGACATATCAGGAGAAGGAGGCAAGTTTGCCAAATAGTAGTATCTGCAAAAATCTTATTTGACAATCCCTATAAGAATACCTATGTGAGCTTAGATAGGAATACCCCTTTTAAGGGCATTCTGGCATTAGGTTAAAAATATATGGCACTGCTTTGTGCCTAATTTCCAAAACCAACAAGTATCCATTTGCTTTATGTGTCTATAATTCTGTGTGTGATGTGTGATATCTCTGCTCCTGTCAGTGACTGTGCTCTGCTCTAGCCTGTGTATCAGGCTCTGTCCCCCTCCCCTCCTAGTGTCAGGCTCTGTCCCCCTCCCCTCCTGGTGTCAGGCTCGGCCCCCCCCCCCTCCTAGTGTCAGGCTCTGTCCCCCTCCCCTCCTGGTGTCAGGCTCTGTCCCCCTCCCCTCCTGGTGTCAGGCTCTGTCCCCCTCCCCTCCTGGTGTCAGGCTCTGTCCCCCTCCCCTCCTAGTGTCAGGCTCTGTCCCCCTCCCCTCCTGGTGTCAGGCTCTGTCCCCCTCCCCTCCTAGTGTCAGGCTCGGTCCCCCTCCCCTCCTGGTGTCAGGCTCTGTCCCCCTCCCCTCCTTGTGTCAGGCTCTGTCCCCCTCCCCTCCTAGTGTCAGGCTCTGTCCCCCTCCCCTCCTAGTGTCAGGCTCTGTCCCCCTCCCCTCCTGGTGTCAGGCTCGGTCCCCCCCCCCTCCTAGTGTCAGGCTCTGTCCCCCTCCCCTCATAGTGTCAGGCTCTGTCCCCCTCCCCTCCTGGTGTCAGGCTCTGTCCCCCTCCCCTCCTGGTGTCAGGCTCTGTCCCCCTCCCCTCCTAGTGTTAGGCTCTGTCCCCCTCCCCGCCTGGTGTCCGGCTCGGTCCCCCTCCCCTCCTGGTGTCCGGCTCGGTCCCCCCCCCCCCTCCTAGTGTCAGGCTCTGTCCCCCTCCCCTCATAGTGTCAGGCTCTGTCCCCCTCCCCTCCTAGTGTCAGGCTCTGTCCCCCTCCCCTCCTGGTGTCAGGCTCTGTCCCCCTCCCCTCCTGGTGTCAGGCTCTGTCCCCCTCCCCTCCAGGTGTCAGGCTCTGTCCCCCTCCCCTCATAGTGTCCGGCTCTGTCCCCCTCCCCTCATAGTGTCCGGCTCTGTCCCCCTCCCCTCATAGTGTCCGGCTCTGTCCCCCTCCCCTCCTGGTGTCCGGCTCTGTCCCCCTCCCCTCATAGTGTCCGGCTCTGTCCCCCTCCCCTCCTGGTGTCCGTCTCTGTCCCCCTCCCCTCATAGTGTCAGGCTCTGTCCCCCTCCCCTCCTGGTGTCAGGCTCTGTCCCCCTCCCCTCCTGGTGTCCGGCTCTGTCACCCTCCCCTCATAGTGTCCGGCTCTGTCCCCCTCTCCTCCTGGTGTCAGGCTCTGTCCCCCTCCCCTCCTAGTGTCAGGCTCTGTCCCCCTCCCCTCATAGTGTCAGGCTCTGTCCTCCTCCCCTCCTAGTGTCAGGCTCTGTCCCCCTCCCCTCCTGGTGTCAGGCTCTGTCCCCCTCCCCTCCTGGTGTCAGGCTCTGTCCCCCTCCCCTCCTGGTGTCAGGCTCTGTCCCCCTCCCCTCCTGGTGTCAGGCTCTGTCCCCCTCCCCGCCTGGTGTCAGGCTCTGTCCCCCTCCCCTCCTGGTGTCAGGCTCGGTCCCCCTCCCCTCCTAGTGCCAGGCTCTGTCCCCCTCCCCGCCTGGTGTCAGGCTCTGTCCCCCTCCCCTCCAGGTGTCAGGCTCTGTCCCCCTCCCCTCCTAGTGTCAGGCTCTGTCCCCCTCCCCTCATAGTGTCAGGCTCTGTCCCCCTCCCCTCCTGGTGTCAGGCTCTGTCCCCCTCCCCTCCTGGTGTCCGGATCTGTCCCCCTCCCCTCCTAGTGCCAGGCTCTGTCCCCCTCCCCGCCTGGTGTCAGGCTCTGTCCCCCTCCCCTCCTAGTGTCAGGCTCTGTCCCCCTCCCCTCATAGTGTCAGGCTCTGTCCCCCTCCCCTCCTGGTGTCAGGCTCTGTCCCCCTCCCCGCCTGGTGTCAGGCTCTGTCCCCCTCCCCTCCTGGTGTCAGGCTCTGTCCCCCTCCCCTCCTGGTGTCAGGCTCGGTCCCCCTCCCCTCCTAGTGCCAGGCTCTGTCCCCCTCCCCGCCTGGTGTCAGGCTCTGTCCCCCTCCCCTCCTAGTGTCAGGCTCTGTCCCCCTCCCCTCATAGTGTCAGGCTCGGTCCCCCTCCCCTCATAGTGTCCGGCTCTGTCCCCCTCCCCTCCTGGTGTCAGGCTCTGTCCCCCTCCCCGCCTGGTGTCAGGCTCTGTCCTCCTCTAGCAGACGAGGCAGCCTCTGCAGCTCAGTGCGCAGGCACAAGGAGCACGGCTCCCACATAATACGTGGTGTATGAGGCAGGAGAGGCTCAGAGGGATGGGACCCGAACGAGGAGAGATCTGCGGCTAGCAGGACAGCTCCGCCGGCACAGCAGGTCCCAGGGAAAGGTAACCGTTACCGGGCAGCGGGGAGGCTGGACTAGCGGCTGGGTACGGGAGGGCATCATAGCCTCAGTGTATAGTGAGAGCACTCTGCCGGGGGGATGTAGCTGTTACACCTGTATATGATGGAGCGGTATACAGGGGAGCAGGGGCTGATGGGGGGCAGATGGCGGCCAGTGGCGTCATCACTTCCGTGCTCCGAGCGGCAGCACCATGGAGAGCGCTGAGGAGCAACAGGACGACGGTGAAGGACAAACACGGATGGCCTCCCCCTCAGCCAGCGGCCGTGCAGGAGGGAGCAGCCTGGCGACCGCTCCTCCATCCTGCCCCACTGCTCTCACCCTCTCCTCGGTTATAGGCATGGTGGCATCACTACAGGGAGAGCAGAGATGAGTGATAGAGCAGAGCTATATACAGTGGCAGAGCTATATACAGTGGCAGAGCCGAGCTATATACAGTGGCAGAGCCGAGCTATATACAGTGGTAGAGCAGAGCTATATACAGTGGCAGAGCAGAGCTATAAACAGTGGTAGAGCAGAGCTATATACAGTGGCAGAGCAGAGCTATATACAGTGATAGAGCCGAGCTATATACAGTGGCGGAGCAGAGCTATATACAGTGGCAGAGCAGAGCTATATACAGTGGCAGAGCAGAGCTATATACAGTGGTAGAGCAGAGCTATATACAGTGGCAGAGCCGAGCTATATACAGTGATAGAGCAGAGCTGAGTGATAGATCAGAGCTATATACAGTGGCAGAGCAGAGCTATATACAGTGGCAGAGCTATATACAGTGGCAGAGCAGAGCTATATACAGTGGTAGAGCAGAGCTATATACAGTGGCAGAGCAGAGCTATATACTGTGGTAGAGCCGAGCTATATACAGTGGCGGAGCAGAGCTATATACAGTGGTGGAGCAGAGCTATATACAGTGGCAGAGCAGAGCTATATACAGTGGCAGAGCAGAGCTATATACAGTGGTAGAGCAGAGCTATATACAGTGGCAGAGCCGAGCTATATACAGTGATAGAGCAGAGCTGAGTGATAGATCAGAGCTATATACAGTGGCAGAGCAGAGCTATATACAGTGGCAGAGCAGAGCTATATACAGTGGCAGAGCAGAGCTATATACAGTGGTAGAGCAGAGCTATATACAGTGGCAGAGCAGAGCTATATACTGTGGTAGAGCAGAGCTATATACAGTGGCAGAGCAGAGCTATACACAGTGGCAGAGCAGAGCTATATACAGTGGCAGAGCAGAGCTATATACAGTGGTAGAGCAGAGCTATATACAGTGGCAGAGCCGAGCTATATACAGTGGTAGAGCAGAGCTATATACAGTGGCAGAGCAGAGCTATATACAGTGGTAGAGCAGAGCTATATACAGTGGCAGAGCAGAGCTATATACAGTGGCAGAGCAGAGCTATATACAGTGGCAGAGCAGAGCTATATACAGTGGTAGAGCAGAGTTATATACAGTGGCAGAGCAGAGCTATATACAGTGGTAGAGCAGAGCTATATACAGTGGCAGAGCAGAGCTATATACAGTGGCAGAGCAGAGCTATATACAGTGGTAGAGCAGAGCTATATACAGTGGCAGAGCAGAGCTATATACAGTGGTAGAGCCGAGCTATATACAGTGGTAGAGCCGAGCTATATACAGTGGTAGAGCAGAGCTATATACAGTGGCAGAGCAGAGCTATATACAGTGGCAGAGCAGAGCTATATACAGTGGTAGAGCAGAGCTATATACAGTGGCAGAGCAGAACTATATACAGTGGCAGAGCTATATACAGTGGCAGAGCAGAGCTATATACAGTGGCAGAGCCAAGCTATATACAGTGGTAGAGCCGAGCTATATACAGTGGTAGAGCCGAGCTATATACAGTGGTAGAGCCGAGCTATATACAGTGGTAGAGCAGAGCTATATACAGTGGCAGAGCAGAACTATATACAGTGGCAGAGCTATATACAGTGGCAGAGCAGAGCTATATACAGTGGCAGAGCCAAGCTATATACAGTGGTAGAGCCGAGCTATATACAGTGGTAGAGCCGAGCTATATACAGTGGTAGAGCCGAGCTATATACAGTGGCTGAGCAGAGCTATATACAGTGGCAGAGCAGAGCTATATACAGTGGTAGAGCCGAGCTATATACAGTGGTAGAGCCGAGCTATATACAGTGGTAGAGCCGAGCTATATACAGTGGTAGAGCCGAGCTATATACTGTGGTAGAGCAGAGCTATATACAGTGGCAGAGCAGAGCTATATACAGTGGCAGAGCAGAGCTATATACAGTGGTAGAGCCGAGCTATATACAGTGGTAGAGCCGAGCTATATACAGTGGTAGAGCCGAGCTATATACAGTGGTAGAGCCGAGCTATATACTGTGGTAGAGCAGAGCTATATACAGTGGTAGAGCAGAGCTGAGTCTGTCAGGCCACAGAGGAGACATCATTTGTGTAGGAACTGGTTGTGTTACAGTAGGATTGTCTGAAATCCTCTACAAAACGTATATATGTGGGTACATGCTAAGAGACCAGGTCGCCTCTGCTACATCTGTATGAGAAAATGTACCATGATAACGAAAAAACTGGTGTAAAGACAGAGGAACCCATAATGTAAGCCCAGGCAGCCATAATATTAAAACCACTGGCAGATAAGGTGGATAATGCAGGTTATCATGTGACAGTGGCGGCTGTCAGGGGGTTGGATACATAGGGAAGAAAGGGATTATTCGGATTATTTTGAGGTTGATGTGTTACAGGCAGGAAAAATGATAAGGAGTAAGGAGAAGGAGTTTCCTTGACCAGAGTGTGATGGTTAGTTGACTGGATCAGAGCAGGTCTTGTGGGATGTTCCCAGTATGCAGGGGTTAGCAGCCATCACTCAGGGTCCATGTAAGGATAAAAGATGAGCCAGAAACCAGGTCATTGGTGGCCAAAGTTAGTGGCCATGGGAAGTGAAGGCTAGTCTATCTGGTCCAGATCTAGTGTAGTGCAAAGTGCTGAAAAAGTTATTGCTGGACACCTTCAAAGCTCTTGTGTAGTCCATGCCTTAAAGGGTCAGAACTATTTAGGCGACTTGAGGCTCGGCCTTCATGCTATTAGACAAGTGGTTTCAATGTTATGGCTGATCATTGTATATGAGATGTCATTTCTTTACCTTACAATCTATCAGGGTTGTATCCATCCAATTTATAATAACTTGTACAAACTATGTTATTTCCAAACCACACTGACATTTCTTCCACTGACTGGCCGTATGTGATGCAAGTACCACAGTACCTGCTACATTTCATCTGTACCGTTATAATGGTTCTATCACGGGCCAGGGCCTAGTTTATAATAGCATGTAGGCCGTATGGTTTAAGCAGTCAACACCAGTGAATTATTTGGCACAATGCTTTTCACTACATTGTTTTACATAGGACTGCTGTTCATCCAACTACATTATCTAAACAAAGAGATTTTAAAAAAATTCTGAACACCCCCAGCCTTGAAGGGTTAAGTGCCAGTTTCATGGCTGTTACCCTGATACATCTAGCATGCTATATTCCTATGTTACTGGGAGCAGATTTACTATAAGCAGCCCACTATAAGGTGATGGCTTTACTATACGTCAGGTTTTCTGTGTATAATTCATTCCCATGGAAACCCAGTGTGAATAAAGATCATTTTCCTCCAGTCTGGGGACATCGGGAGCTTTTACGCTTTCATTTGCTCATAGATGTCTGACTTGCTAGCACCCAGTAATATCATAGTGGAAAATGGGCTCTGGCAATTGTCATTTGTTTGGGAGGAATAGTGTCTCCGGTGCTAACCTTGTTTGCCTGTCTAATATCTCAGCCTATTAGTGCTCCCAGCTTACCGTGCCTAGTTGCTAAGGAGCAGAATGATCAGTACCAATCCTATTGGAATAGTTGTATGACTGGATGCTGGGGGAGGAGTGACACAAATGTTAGCTTTCCACCCACCACTTCCAGCTTCTCACTGGCTTCATCTCCCCATAGCCTTCTGCCTTTGATTTGACTGTCTCTGTCTGGCTGCATTTTACTATCATTTCTATTATTCTGCACAATGTGAAAACATGGGAGGCAGCATATCAGATCATAAAGGTAGGGAATAAAATCGCATGGCTCCACCTTGACATTCAGGGGTAGTAATAATAATAGCAGCTGGCATCGGGTAAATGCCATTCTAGAAAAGCCCACAACATTTTATATACTTCAGTGAAATTGCCCAGTTGAATATTCTGGGAATTGGAGGGCTTTTTATCTGTACTGTCTCTCCTGCCACATTTACCAGTCCTAGATCTTCTTTGCGATGTAGAATAAAAATGTCATTGCCAACTAGAAGACAAGAGGAAACTGGAAGGATGTTTACTGAGGTTCTAAGAATTGTCATAGATGTGCACCGTGGCCTAGTCTGTGCATTTTGCTGAAGACACTGTAATGTGGTCTTAATTGATAAGATCATATAGACTCCACCGCAGGGTGATCTGTGTGAGTTTGTGCCAGTTGTCTAAAGTAAGTGTGCCATGTGCCTTGTGCTGACTGTCCCTACCTAGCTTTAGAACGCTCCCTTGTACACTCTGCCGTGCTACAGATTTAGCATTGAGGTCCTAAAGCTTTAGGTTATACTGCTCGGAGTACATGCAAACACCCCCCTCCAGGGACTACAAGGGTACAGGGACTACAAGGGTACAGGGACTACACTGCAGACTTTCAGCACATCAAAAACAGAAATGACTAAAGCTTATTTCACTAAACATCATTTCTAATAATCCTAAGCATTCTCCAGGACATTAGGGTATTAAAGGTCCACAAAGCTCACTGGATTCAGAGAAATATACAAGCTATTAATGTAATTATGTCATCGCTGTTCTCTAAGTATTGTACAAAGACATTATGACATTTGACATGGCCTAGATGATAGATCTGGTACATTGTAGAGTAAATGAGAAGTTATAAAAATGGACACATAAGAGATAGATAAGAACTGGCAGTTCAAAAGTGCAAGTAAACACTGAAGAGGCTGGGGTATGCACAAGATCACTGTGGCCCCCTCAGACAGCTGGTCATGGAGGCAACTGGGAGTCAGACCCCTGTTAATTCAATATTGATAGTCCATCTGGAGGATAGGTCCTCAAGTTTTACTATCTGAATAGCCCCTTTAAAGTCTCCCATTATAACCGCTGTACCAGCCTGCACTACTTGTTCCATTTGTTTTTGCAACTTACTCTCTACTTCCCAGCATTATTCCTCATAATGCTGGGGGTCTATATATTAGTATAGGAATACAAAAGAAAAGAGGTGTGGGCTGCACCTCAGAATAATTTATGAAAAATGAATCCTTTATAATCCACAACCAATGACTATAATACATGTAAAAACACTAAAAAGAGGAAAAAGTTCATGCACTGGTCCTAATAAGACCAGTATAAACCTGTACACCTATTGAGCAGCAAGTGACAATATGTAAGAGTGAATAAATAGTGCAATACCAAGCTAATAAATCACAAGTCAAGTTAAAAAAAAAAGTGCAAGTGCACAAACAACTGTATGTAAACAGTAAGCTTATACAGCATAAAAAGCACCAGTGCAAAAAGTAATAATAATGAATATCCATACAGTAGTGGAAGCAAAATAATAATAAGTTAATGAAGATATTGCTCTGGAGGGTGAACGGGGCATTAACAATTAGAGATAAGCGAACCTCGAGCATGCCCGAGTCGATCCGAACCCGAGCCTTTGGCATTTGATTAGCGGTGGCTGCTGAAAAGCCCTAAGGCTATGGGGAAATCATGGATATAGTCATTGGCTGGATCCATGTTTTCCAGACAACCTTAGAGCTTTATCCAACCTCAGCAGCCACCTCTAGCCACCTCTCATCTCTAGTAACAATAGATTACACCAAAACTACACATTGGTCAATTTTTCAGCAACAGTCAGCCGCAAATTAGTGCTGATCAGCGAGATCAGACCTTTTTTTGCAGTGCCTTTACATGGCATGAGAAATTGAGTGGTCGGGCTGCACAATCAACGCATGTATTGTTCATGCAGCCATGGAAACTGACAGCATGGATATACATGTATTCCTACTGTCAGTTTCCAAATCACAGAGCAGTGCATACTTACCTAGAATGCTGCTGCTGTGATACAGCATCCTCTTCTCCTGCTTTAACCACTGTGTCTTCAGTCCTTGTCTCTTCTAGCTGTCAATAATGGTGGAGGAAACAGCGGCCAGAAGATACAGCGGCTGAGTGGGAGAACTGAAGAAAAGGATGCTGGATCACAGCAGCAGTGTACAAGATAAGTATGTACTGCTGTGTGATCTGGAAACTGACAGCACAGATATATACATATCTGTGCTGTCAGTTTGCCTTTATCCTTTTCAGCCTCACATCCCCTGTTTACACAGGAAGATGTGCGGCCAATAGCAATATATTCTGAGGCATGTTCTCCGCCCTCAGCTCATCGCTGTCACTTTTAGTTAAGCCGATTATTGGCCACACTCCTGGCTATTAATTAGCCATGTAAAGGACCCTTAAGTAGTCCACAATCCAATGCTTGATCTCCTCTAACTGCAGACCACCTCTTCTCCATTATACTGTGTATTTTATATCGCTAAACTCTCACTGTCTTTCCTGAGAGATAAAAGTGCTTCTTCTACATACACAGCATTCATGTGTTCCCTGTGGGGAGGAGTATAGTTTGGCATTAACTTATCCCAAGAACAAAAGGGTTGGGCTGTGTAAATCCACCATGACATAATCTGTCAGAAAGTTGGAAAGTCAGTCCCCATATATCCTATACTATATATATATATATATATATATATATATATATATATATCCTATCCTATACCATAAAATGTAGCGCAGAGGATACCATGCGCTGGGATAATAAAGGCCACAGGGGAGTGAAGTAGGTAAGTATAGACCTTTTTATTTTGATCATATTCATGTATAAAAACTGTGCACTAGGCAACCCCTTTTATTTGAATTGTTAGTAGAATGTAGAATGCGGGTAGGGTGACCACAGACAGAGATGAAAAAGAAGAGTGGTCCAGCACTGTGAGAAGCTTTGTGGATGAGAGTCATACAGAGACAGGGACATCTGTGTAGTAGATAGCTGAGGATGGCTGTTTTTTCAGGATAGACTGGAAAAGGATAAATATGGAGAAGAAAAGATCAATAAGTAAAGAGTTACAGGAATAAAGACAAGAATGAATTTTGTACAGATTTGCCTTTGCCCACTGTAAGAAAGGGGCAGAGTATAGGGATATTTTTGAGTATGTCAGAAGGAGTGAATGAAAGAGATTGATGACATGAGATGAGATAATACCACATGCTTGGTTGGTAGTCTGTGGAAACACAAGAAATTTATTTTATGAACATTTTCAGACACAGAGAGGATGATGGAGCAGGGAGACACATTCTATTTTAAGGTCAAATGTTGAAGCTGAACAAGATTGGTACTGGAAGTACTTAGGGACTGGGGAGTTAATCATTTACGGACAAACTGCATTGTCCAGGGCACTTATGAAACTTAGAATTTTAGAGTTTAGCAGCCAGATTGGGTCAGAAAAGGTGAATTCCAATCCCATCCTCATGTATATGATAACTAGTAAGCTGTAAAGTGCCAAAGATCAGCCAAAGAGCAAGCAAACACCTGCTCATCGACTTATTTAATTTTGAAAGGGCACTGTGCTGATTTTGGTGATCGGCGGCTGAATATCTTTACATGTAATAGGACCCTTAGAAGCAGGTGAGGAGGTGGAGTGAGATTGTTGCACACTGACTAACAGTCCCAGAGGAGACAAAAGGAGACTAGTAATGTATCAGATTTGCAGTTTATTCTTTGTGTAGTAGGTAAAGAAGTAAAGATGTCCCTTGCAGGTAATAGAACCATCTGCTGTCTCTCTATCCTTCTGCTGTGATTTATGAACCACAAAGGAATCAGAAGGTTTAAGGTGGTTCCAGATAGAGAATCGTGCCTGCGAGCTGAACATGGGTAAGGGAATTACAGAGAGACTGATGTGGAGAGAATCCATGAAACATGTGAATGGCTGTCAGGATTCAAATAATAAAAGCTGAAGAGAAGACAGATGCAGTGATCACGGGATATATTCTAGGGTGAAGGCAGAGAAACAGCCACAGCCCATAGCTGTGTTGTGTTTTTATTTATTTAGGCACCTTCAGTTCCCATATCTTTTATTTCTAGTCTCATTTTGAAAAGTGTCCTTTAAATTTGCACTTCGGGAAGTTGCACAGAAATGGCGTCATACCACTAAGAGTAATGTTTATAGAGCTGAATGTATCTCTTGAGAGTATCACTTCAGTGGTAATGAATACTTAGAAGCCCAAGGAGGCTCAGTTACCAATAATGAAGCAATAAAGTTAACAGGGCTTTCCCTGTAGATTAGTATACCTAGCATATCCCACCCCTGTAACCATACATTCTCCATTGAGGTCACTGAATGGTTTGTAATTCTCTATACATTAAAGGCTATGAAAGTTCAAGGGGTATTCCAGTCTAAAAAAAATGTATCCCCTATCCACCTAATAACAAAATGTGTTTTTTTTCCTTTCCTATGGCGTTGCCCCTATTTGACTGAAATGAGGAACAATAAAACGTGATAATTTGCATGCCAGATATGCATATGGAAATTTCTGAAATGGGAACATGGGCATGTATATAACTTTGTCGCATGTTATTAATTACATTTATGATAAGGTTTTATGTAAAAAAGGACAATAATGCAGGTAGGCTATTTAAGTCATATGAAAACAGTTTTCAATCGTAATTATTTAACAAACCTTTCACACTAAATGTACCCCCCCCCCCCCTCCCCATTGTCAAATTATTCACAAACTAGTATATCTGGCAGTGAAAATAATGGTGGCAAATTGGAACAAGGGTTAATGTATATCTGTCTTTAAAAAAAAATCTTTAAAAACCTGCCTGTTTTTGTTAAATTAACCATCCTGAGTGGCGTCACAATGATTTTGGGCTCTCACTGCTGCTATTGAGCTTTCTCCATAGTGGATAGCTATTTCTCCTTCCCTTCAATTCAGGGGGTGGGTGAAAAGTGGGCTGTTTGCCAATAGAACACACACAGTTTACTTACTATCCCTTACTTCTTTGGCTAGTGACAGCACATATTTTTTTCTGCTATGCCATGACAGATGCCATGGTAAAGTGCAGTGGACTGAACAGACTGGCGCTGTGCTGGGGGGTGATTTACACAGTACAGTACTATAGATACTATGTTGAGGAAAACAATGGGGTTATTGATGCCCTGGCTTTGCTAAGTGCTATCTAAATAGAAAGGGAAGGAACAGCAGCAGCACAACAAGGAAGGGGTTAAAAGGAACTGCTGCAGCTGCTGTTAAGATGAGAAAAAAGCCTTGCTCCACCTTTATGGAAAGCACAACAACTGCAAAGTGGGCTACATTAAGCATCTGCTGCTAAGATGAAAATCCTGTGGAGAATGGAGAAAGCCTCAGCTTGCATGCACACAGCCAAAAGTTTGTCTCTTCATCACCCCCTAACCTGCAAACAGTAGACACTAAGGGGGAGATTTATCAAACTGGTGTAAAGTAGAATTGTCTTAGTTGCCCCTAGCAACCAATCAGTTTCCACATTTCATTCCTCACAGATTATTTAAAAAATGAAAGGTTGAATCTGATTGGTTGCTAGGGGCAACTAAGACAATTCTACTTTACACCAGTTTTATAACTCTCCCCCTAAGCCTTTCCCCTATTTCCTGTGTTTCATCTTGTTGTCTCTGTTACTAGAGACAGATTTCCAGTAATAATTGACCATCTAAGTCTTATTTTTATTCCAGATTTAATACCTATGATAACTCATATGAACCCCATTTCCCCCCATTTTGAGTGTAGGCCCTCCTGTAAAGTAGATTACCCATGTAAGGACAACAAACCGATTTTCATTGTAATGGTTTGTGTTACCTATATGTGAGCACTGGTTTCTGTCACACAATACTTCATAAATGTTTGTTATTTCAGTTAATAAGGATGAGTTCCTGCGCTGACATCTGTGGGTCCAAGCAGTCACAAGGCACCCCTGAAGGAGGTTACCATCGCTATGGAGTTCGGTCCTATCTGCACCAATTTTATGAGGACTGCACAGCTTCAATATGGGAATATGATGATGATTTTCAGATACAGAGATCGCCTAGCAGGTGGAGCTCTATGATCTGGAAGGTGAGCATTGGTTTCATTAAACACTATTGATTTACATCTTTTGTGAAATTTTGTATCTGTTTTTCCCCTTCCTTAAGACTAGTCTCTGGTTTTGGAAAGCAAGCAGTCTGTGTATCTCAGAAGATTGATACAGAGTTGATACTCCTAACATTGTGGAGCAGACACTACATTTGATTTTTGCCAAGTATTAGACCTATTGTAGCCATGTTGCAATTGAGTGTTATTCATTGGCTTTGACATCTTTGAACCAGAACCTACACAGACTCCATATGTTTGCGGAGCAGGATAACTGAGAATAAGATGATAGCCAAACTAGTAATATTAGGCCTTCAAACATTTTATCTATGATGATAAAAACGAGGAATCTAATAAAGTTCTCCTCACTCTGCATCAGATGGATGGACTGTGTAGATGACTAATATTGTTAACCACATGCCTACTATGCTCCTCAGGGTTAGTGGGCTGCTAATACTATAGTGCTATTACCAAACCCTGAAAATCTTAAATATTGAAGAATATGATCACAATCAGGCTCCCGACCAATGGCATTTCCAGTGGATGATACTGAAAGGACATGGACTGCATGGACAAGTATGCCCTTCAGTGTTAGTAAGCTGCTAATACTATATTGCTATAACCAAACCTTGAAAATCTCCAGTATTGAAGAATATGATCACAACCAGGCTCTCGACCAATGGCATCTCCAGTAGATGGTACTGAAAGTACTGCATGGACTGAATGCATGCTGCCTATGTGCACTCCTCAGTAGTATCTGTAAAAGAGCCTCTTGCATACTGCCTCGTCCTTACACGGTTACACTTTTAACACTTTTTTCCTTCATTTTCTCTATATATCCAAACTTAGGATTCTTTGTTATTTATAGGTCACCATATGGCAGTGGTTTCTAACCTGTGGCTCTCAAGCTGCTGTGAAACCAAATGCCTCAAAATGCCCTAAGAGACATATGGAAGTTGTCGTTTTTACAGATGAGACAGGCATGTGCCCTGTTAATATTTGTTATCACTGCTACAGGAAGGAAAGATATTGATGTAATGCTCACATCATGGCTAGATTTAAAGGAGTTGTCTAGGGAATTATTTGTAGACTTAAATGTGGCCTGTCTTGAGTAAAAACAACAGCCCTGGTGTCCCGCCACCATCAAGCCAACAGCGTATGGTCTTACTGCACAACACTTCCTGTTCCCAATCACGACAAGAGTGCCCCCTCATTCAGTGGACTGGGCACCACTGGAACAGTCACAGTGGAGGGTTCGGGAGGGGAGTACACAGCCTGCCCACATATAAAGGGAATCTGTTAGCTGTATTTTAGTGGTAAGAGAAGTAGACATTCTTTTATAGCTCTTAAGGTATAAAAGCAAAATGTACCTTTCCTGTAGATGATGGTGGTTGCCAGTCCTATTAAATCTGTTTTTTATTATTGTCAATTTTCAAGGAGGCAGAGCCAAGCTGCTCATGTACCATAGCCTGGCATGCCTCCTCGCAGACCCTCACCCGCCAGCACCTCTTTAACTAATGTACTGATTTACCAGAGGACCCCTTTTTGTAGGGATCCCACAATAAAAACTATGCGAATGTTGTAGGTTTACAATTGTCAGCTTGGAAATCACTGCTATATAAGGTGTAATGTCTGTCCTTGCTTAATATATGATGGCACTGCATTATCTGTGTCTAATGGGTAGTGGATAAAATATACAGAGATTGTACAAATCATTTTCATAGAATAATTTAAGGGGTTTCCCACAATGAAAAAGGGAAAAAAGTGCATTAAGAAATACAAGCAGCAAGTCAACATGGTATGTTTAGTAGTCCATTCTAAAGTCGTCATGATAAAAACTGTCTATATTGTTATGTTATGACTGTGGTTTTTATATACTAAAGAAATAAAAGGAATCATAGCGATATGTACAGCATTGCACAATTACATTATTGACATCTGTGTATGCAAATATTCATGATCATATATGTGACTACATCCCTGCTCCCTGTTGTGTTTGCAGTACTATAGTTACTTGCCTGCTGTGTATAGAAAGTATTGTGATTTAAAGGGCTCTCTTGGACATTTTTTTTCACTTCCAGGCATGACTATTGTGCAGTTAAATAGCTGCCCTGCTCATTCTCTTACCAGTAGGCTTTAGTTCCATGATACCATGCTGGTTCTGGTCCCCGCTGCTCGCCAGTGTCTAATTCACACAGCATCTGCAATCATTTTCTCTATGCACCTCTATGAGACTGACACCTGATGCAACGCCTTGTGCATTGTTTGCAGAGTTTACTCATCCATTGTTCACAGCAAAATATTTCACCTCCTCCATGGAGCTATTTTCAAGCAGTGAAATGATGTTACAGTGTAGATATACACCCTCCCACATTCATCAATTTATTATACACTAAAATACATAATACATTAAATAATGTGAGAAAAACTCAAAACTGCCAAGTGCCCGATTGAATATATCAGAGACAACAAGTCTAGATCATTACTATTTAGTATAATATTTATAGGCTTGTACCTGGTGACCCAGAAGTGTCTGATGATTTTTCTGTTTGCTGACAAAAGATTCCTATAGGGAGATCTAAGTTATTGCACCCGGTTGTGGGCAGTTCTTTTTGTTATGTGATTGTTACAGCACCTTAGTCAGTAGTGCGGCACCTGCAGTGTTACGTGTTCCCATAAATAGGAAAATGGTCTGGTCCTTGTTTCTCGGGTGTGTTATACTGTATACACATTACTAGAGCCTGACTGAAATACAGGGCACTGGCATGTGATTCTCTTCTTCTATAGCTGTAATGAGTTATCCTTAGGGGCTATATATAGAGGTGTTAATACTTTTTAGCATTAGGCTATGTTCACACACTGTGAAAATGAAGGCTATAATTCGTATGATAACCATTTTTATAAAATAACGTCTGTTATTTGCTGTTAAAGGATGGCCTTCCAATAAAAAAGGCATCATAGGCAAACTTAGAAAACCTGATTCACATACTTGATGTTTAATAAATACTGAGCTCTTTTTTCTCTGGCTTTAGGTATGGGGGGCTGGTTGCGTGGTCTGTTTTTTTATTTGTCTTTTTATTTTTTTTTTGTCTATGTGTAGTGTTTTGTTTTATTTTATAATGTAACTTTTCTTTTCTGAATATGAAATATTATTTATACAATTCTTGCCATGCTCTACAGACGATAGTCATGATTTGGTCATCTTGTATGGACTCTGTACTGGAATCAATCTTACTTATTATAAACATACTGAAATGCCACTATTTCTTTCATGATTAGAATTTCTCTGTATGTTTCATCATTTAATGTGGTATTTTATGTATTCTCATACTGTATACAGATCTTTGTCAAGATGCCAAAAATGTAAATAAAGTATTTGAGAAAAAAAACAAACAGGCCTCATTTTGATGGTGTGTGACCATCAAAACTACTACTGTCCACATTATTAGTATTCCATCTCTAAGATCATTTATATTCAGGCCATTAGGCACAGTACGTTAGACTCTCATGTCAGTTGTATTCCCCTGGTATGAATGGCGTCTGTTACCTGGCAGCACTGTGACATTATGGTTGTCTGATTTTGTCTAATGCCTTTTACCAAGTTGGCATCTGATCGTTGTTTCTATTAAGTGCACATGTCAGTACAGCGTTCCTTTGTCACTCTAGTTACATTGATGTTTTGATCACATGTGGTGTAAGCTGTGCTATGCTATGAGGCTACAACCTCCCAACTCAAAACGTACTGTAGCGTATTTGCAGTTACGAGAAATAGGCAAAGCTACACTGTAAGTTGGTTGCACATCATGAAGATCGCAATTTAATTGCCCCTTTGATGGATTTTTGGTCGCAGGTTGCAAGTCGCATGTGACTATGTCACCACTGACGACATTGCAAGTCACATGCGACTGCTACCTGTTTAAGATTTTCTGCAATTTTTATTTACAACAAAATCTCAACTCTAATAAAATCACATGAAGCAAGTTGCATTTTTTCTCATCATATGACTTGGCTGCAATTTTCTTTCACATGATCTGTCGCCATAGCTTTACTGCTTACTACATGCTTACTAACCGACCTTGCATACTTTCCTTTCAGGTCGGACTCATATCTGGTATTGTCCTCATGCTGACAGGCATAACAGTGCTTGCAGTCGGGTTTCTGGTGTCACCAAAAGTGGAAGCCTTTGGAGAAGATGATTTCGTTGTGGTGGATACCCATGCAGTCCAATTTAATGGGGCACTCGATATATGTAAATTGGCAGGTGCAATCATGTTTTGCGTCGGAGGAACTACATTAGCGGCATGCCTTTTAATGTCTGCTTTTGCTAAAAGTTACTCCAAAGAAGAGAAGTACCTTCAACAAAAATTTAAAGAAAGAATAGCAGACCTTAAGGCTCATGTGCACCCTGTGACAAAGGCCCCGGCTCCTGGAGAATCAAAGATCCCTGTCACTCTATCCAAGGTTCAGAATGTCCAACCTTCATCTGAAACCTGACATTTGCCCATCATTGTACATGTAATTACATTGAAAAGGTCATCTTTTGTGAGTGGTACAGTAAGGTCTATTGTGGTACAGTCCAACTGTACATGGCTGAAAAAAATGAATAGGCCAAATAATAGCAAAATGTGAAAAGATCCCGAAGTTTTGTGTGTTATTGTTGGGAAGCTTACCTGTTCAAAATGGTAAATCTTCTGAATTGAACACTGCTTTTACCGTTCAGTTTGTCCCATCAATAGTCCTCAGTGGTGATGGCAAAATAATGGCTGTGTTGTGCTGTTCTTTTTACACTCACTTGTTACGTTCTTCTAAAACCTTACAATCAATACAAATATAATACAAATCATTTCAAGTGTGCAGAAAGGACATAAATTAGAAGCTCCAGAAACCATCTAACATTCAGTGACAGTGCTGTGGAAAAAAAAAAAAGGCTATACTTACCTATCCACAGCCCCCACTGGTCCATCTGCAGCCCCTCATCTTTTCAGTCTGCATTTTAGGCAAGCGCTTAGAGCAGGATCTGCCACCCAGCCAATCACTGGCCACAGTTGTTTCCCATCTGAGCTACTGTCTGAGCGGGTAGGTCCAGTTTTGAGCTCTAATCCTGGAAGCAGGCAGAAGAGAGGAATTATGGGGGACAGGAAGCTGAAAAACGAGAGCTGCAACAGAACCACCAGGGGGCATGGGGGAGATAAGTAGAAATATATATTTATAATTTTTTTTTCCCACAGCCCCAGCATTATATCATTTTCTTTTAAATGCCAGAATACCCCTTTAATAGTATGGATAAAGAGCCTTTTTGGAGCACCACTTTGGAGCCAAAAGACCACTAAGGGGTCTGAACCCATATTTCGTGAAAATAAAGCTGAATACAGCTGTATAAGGACTGGAACCACTGGTGTAGGAAATGGTGTCTGGCATTTAATTGTGAGGTATGTAACAGAGGAATGGCAGAGAATGGAGATCTGTGTTACAGATTTATAGATTTGCCAGTCCTTGGAATACAACAAAAAATTAATTTGTCTGAAAATTTTCATATAACTAACAAATTAATTTTACAATGTTCTATTAGTGCTTGTATGTGATGCTCACTGCTGTTGGTAATGTAGAGCATAATGAACCTGTAGGGACATCACTATTTTGCTTGTTTTATTGTTAATATACTATATATTGTGCAGCGTCTTCTCATGCTGCCCACTTTAATCGGACAGACTGTTGTTTTATATGACTCTGTCCTGACAGAACAGGGAAACTCAGTAGAATATGACTATCAAGTAGAATATGACCATCAAGTAGGGAATCAAACATGAGCTATAATTTGTTAAAAGAATATGAAATGTAACTAAAATTTTAAAATTACTGTTTTTTTTTTTAATATATGATGGACCCATTTTGCCCATCTGGTCCTGTTAGAATAGTATATTATGGATTCATACATCTGATACATCCACATAAGGGAAAAATCTTTGTGTGGAATTTATCATTTGCCACTTTTTACAAGCGTGCTTCTTTATAACACTTTGAATTGCACACAATTAAAATTGTCTTGGTGTGTGATGAATTTGCTTTAGTTTAATGGGTGGTTTGTATACCACCTATTGAGTGGAGTTGTACAAAGATTTGGCTAGGTTCACTATGTAAAAATGGTAGAAAGGGGTGTGGTTTAGTGAGTGTGTAGCCACATTATATGTTGTGGCTAGGTTCACACTATGTAAAAATGATGTCCGTCTTGCATAACAACAGCTGCCATTGTGCAAATAACATCCGTTATTTAAAAACTAACGTCCGTTATTTGAACAATGACAGCCATTGTTATGCAAGACGGCCATCATTTTCACATAGTGTGAACCTAGCCACAACATATAATGTGGCTACACACTCACTACACTCACTAAACCACACCCCTTTCTACCATAGCCATGCTTTTTTAGTGATTGAGGTGCAAAAGTGACAAACATAGAAAATCACACATTTTAGCAAAACAAGGCTTGTGCAAAAAAATGTGACTATTTTTTTACACTAGAAATTACCTATCTTACCAAATATGCTGCAGATTTCACTAAGAAGTGTGCTGTGGATTTTACTACCCACTGACTTCAATGGGTCTGTAAAATTTGGAAAATCTGAACAAGGCTATGTTCACACTTCCTTCTTTTTAAGTAAAGAGCGGACACTGATTGCAATGGACTCAGTCACCGTTCTTTATTGCAGGGGCGGCATTGCGTTAAAGTTAATGCAATGTCGTCTGCTGTGTTCACACATCGTTATTTTAACGCCTGTTCTTTATAAAGGGCGTTAAAATAATATACCTTCCTATTATTTCCGGATGCTGTTCGGTGGATAATAATAGCTGTTCACACAATGTATAGTCAGCTGGTGGGCGCACTTTACATTGCAGTAAATGGCTAATTGATTTGTGGGCACACCCGACGGTACCCACAAGTCAATGCTAAAAAAAGGAACGTTCCTGCAGCCGATACAGAAGTATCAGCTGCAGGAACGTTCTGAATGCAGGCCAGTGGCCAGCAGTTTAACAGTGTCCTTTGCTATGCAATGGACACTGTTAAACCAAGTGGGAACATAGCCTAATAAAGATTTTTCTGGGTTACTGGGTAACAAAATCCACTGTGGACTCTTCAGCCATGTCATCAGCACATGTTTAATGTTTATATGCTGGACCCAGGAACATCTATCATCACAATGCTGCTTTTGCTATTAATGCCACAAAGATATAATTCCAAGTAATTCTCATTTTTTTTATTGCTCTACTAATGCCTAGTTATAGCCTAGGAATCACATAATCTATATAAACTAAGCATTCTCAGGGACTTTTATGAACAGACCATATTACTGAAACTCTTCTATTAGAGGTTGAGGGAAGACTATTTTTTATTAAATTCTGAGTGCATGAATCACAGCAGTTTTTTTATTTTTAAGGTAAAATTATGCAATAATATATCAAATTTAATGTTACAGCTCATATGAGAAGAAATACTCCCCCCACAACTCCGTCCCATTCCATCCCAATTATTTTGCTTCATCTGTTTGTGTAAATCTTTCTGTAATGCTCATGTCGTCCATGTATACCCCTTATCTCCGTTCCTGAATCATGAGCAGATGTTGTATTCTCAACTGTGCAATGATCTGCAAAGACATTTGCAGCACTTTGCACTGTGACTCCAGCGCAGTACATGTCTGAGTCTTAGAAATGAGGCTTCAAATACAGCTAATGCACTTTTAATGTCCTTGGTTTGATTGTTGCTTTCAAGTTGCCTTGGAAGCGGTTTAACGCTACAAGAGAAAAAAAGGGATTTTTATGGTTTATGCCAGGGCATAGTGACCTGAAGGGGTTGTGTGAAATGAGAAAGAAGTCTCTAATTTAGGCTGTAAGACAGTGCTAGACTTGCTAATGGGCAATTTTGCAGCTCAGCACCATTCATGACAATAGACACAGCTCATGTACAAAATTGACACTGTTTACATATATGCCAACAGTCCTAAATTTCTCTGCACTGTCCCTATTTTTTAAGGGTAGTCCCACCAAATTTTGTACAAGGCAAAAGCAGGAATGTTTCATTTTAGTTTTTTTTTAATTGACCCAGAATCTGGCGCCAGGGTAAGGTATCATTCCTGCAGCCCTGCTCTGAACCTGGCAGCTTTCTCTGATTGTGTGCCAGCCATTAATCTTACTCATATAGCAATGCCCCGCTGAAGGTTAGACTTGTTTTAAGTAACATTACATTGGTTGTCTATTTTTTTAGAACAACACGGAAAAACTGGATAACAACTAATGGTCCTGGCAGATCTAATTATAGTGGTCATTTTATTTTCTTATACTGCTGACAGGCAGGTTTGTTTTAACGTGCTCAGGACCTTCTGTTGTAGCCAACACTGCCAACAGAAAGAGTTTGTCATTGTGGAAGACTTTGCCCAGCTTTGTATGACAGGCTTAGTGTAACCTGAAGTTTTTGGGCCTTAATGCTAAATGTTTAACAGGACAGGCCTCAGGGACTCTCCATCTAGTAGGTGCGTTGTCCCAGGGATCCAACACTGTGGCCGGTAAGGCTCCTACCTTACGGTGGGGATGCCCAAGAACTTCAGCAGCCATCAAAAGTGCATCATGTTTAATACAGTAATTAGAAGACAGGGAAGAGGGGGCTAAAGCTGCACTGATTTTCCATCTATGTGTCTAATGCTGTGAGAGGGGAGAAGGACTAGAAGAGAGGAAGCATCTGAGGGGCTCATAGCACAGCACTTATGAGAGAAACAGGAAAAAAAAACACTCCAGCTACATTCCTGGCTGTACTGTTCAAAAACACATCTACAACTGGATGAATTAGGATTGTATCATTTTAAAGTGAATGTGCCATCACAATTGCTGAATTTTTTTTGTAGTAGCTGCTCGGTGCCAGGATCCCAGTGGCACGTTTTTTTCTTTTCAAAACGCCGCCCGGTTTGGACCACTGGGGACAGACCCGGTACCTCCCTGAAATAACCCCTCCCCTCATTGACGGGCCCTGCTTGATTCTAATTGAGACGTGTCACTGAAGAGAGGGGTTATCGTCACACCTGGGGGCGCTGGGCCTGCTTGCACTGCTCTGTGCAGACCGGTGCTCGAGCAGAAGCACAACTTGCAGGAACCAGGCGGCATTTTAAAAAAGGATCACTCCACCAGGATCTCCATGCCAGCGTTTATCAGGTGCTGCAAAAAAATAATAATTCAGCAATGGTGATGGTACATTTGCTTTAAAGGGGTTATCTGATGAAGGAATTTTTTTCTTAAGTAGCACCACAGGATCATACAAGTTTTACTTAAAATTTTCTTTTGTTGTCAGACCACACTTTTAATCATACATCTTTTTAAATATAAAATGCAGGTTAGCTGATGTAAATAGCTACTGATATAAACATTTTGAAATGCATTGCAGAACTCATATATTTCAAGCATAGCTGTGGTAGTGGTAGTCTAGTCCCCGACTTACTTACAGCCCTGACATTATCCAAGAGTCACACTTTGCATTGGATGTCTCAAGTTCCCTTCATACAGCAGGGAGGTAGGTGTCTATGCACTGTGTTATAGCTTGAGAAGATGTATAGAAATGCACTCAGTTATCTTAGATGTATATTATATTGCATGTACTCAGACCATGGACTGAAGTAAAAAAAAACAACTATTTTTGTTTATATTTTTATATCCGTTATCCTGTGTTAGTATATATTTTTATACCCCACAAAATAACAACTCTGCATAGAGCTGCTCCTCTGTTATTCCTCCTGTAAATTAATAAATAGTCAACTGGATGTTGTGATTCAGCTTGTCAGTAGGGTTTGTCCCTATACTCTCTGACACTGTCGGCACTTGAGTAGTGTAGAAACATATATCAGAGGCATAGCACAATACAGAGTCCTAAGAAAAGGTTCTCCTGTATTGTTATTACATAAAAAATGAAAGTATAAGTAGTATTGTAGGGGGATCCATTTGTGTTTAATGGGATTTAATGTCAAACAAATATCTAAAGAGGCAAGCAATGCCTGAAAAAAACATGGATATAATAAGATAAGTGATCCTTTGCTTGTCCTAGAGTAATATAACAACCACTTGTCCTCTTAATATTGCAATGGAGAATGTCATGTCTAGGAGTTGTCCAAGCAGAAGAGGAAAGTCCTGCACAACGTCCTCAAATAAAATCCATTTATTTTTATTTATTATACAGGTATTAAAAACACACATGCTTCACTCCAATAAAGATTTGTTCTGTTTGTAATGCGTGACACATAATGAAGTATGTGTGTTTTGGTCTAAGTTGATTTGTTCTTTAAATACATGTGATATGTGATTTATGTTTCTAGAAAACATAACCCCTGTTATCTGGTCTAGTAAAGTAATGCATATATGTACTGAGCAGGAAGTGAAATATATATTTGTACATCTTTTATTTTTTATAGCCAGTACCTGATCCTTTTCAAGAACTTATATTAGCTCAACAGCGACTCTTGGTTAAATGGTCATAGTAAAATACAGTGGTACCTTGGTTTAAGAGTAACTTGGTTTAACAGATTTTCAAAATTGTGACTTGGTTTAAGAGCATTGCTTTGGTTTAAGAGCTCCCTGTACTGTGTGGGAGCGCGAGTGGGGATGGGACATGGTCTGCATAGCAGGGCCTATAGCACTGTACTCTGACCCAGGAAGTCTCCATCACCTTACAAATCATGGCAGATCCACTTCAGGCTGGGGCTTACATCAGGGGACAGGACTGTGGAGGTAATCTCTCCATAGCTGTAAGCCCTCTCTCCCTGGACAGATAGTGCTGCTATACTGTATCCACATCTGCCTCGCTCATTCCTTCATGCTCCCTGCAGTCTCTGTCAGCCCTTGTGTTTCCCATCCTCTCCATTACTGTACAGTAACTTATAATTTCAAATATTCAGCTGTTTCTGAATGTTTGTTTCATTAGTTTTATATGTTATTCAGAATAATGAATCATTATTTTTGGGCTGTGGAACCAATTCTCTGCATATCAGTGATTTCTTATGGGAAAATTTGCTTTGGTTTAAGAGGGGATTTGGATTACAAGCACGGTCCCGGAACGAATTATGCTCATAATCCAAGGCACCACTGTAGTAGGTCACCACAATTGTCCTGCAAAATCAATGTCACCCAGTTAGGAGAATATACATTACGGCTGCCATGAAGCCCCAATTGTTGAATCTACATTTTTCTTTTAGTTCCATAGACTTTAAGCCTACAGGATATGGAATATAATAGTGGTCTCATCTGCGCATTTCATTCACTAGAGCTATAAATCTGCATTTCTCGCACAACCTGGTTACTGCTTATTACATCAGCTCTTCATTTGTCTTGTCACTATTGGCAATTATGGAACTAGGCCACAACACAGCAGGAGCTGATCACATAATCCTCCCGGAGACATCAAGTCATTTACAGTTTGACAATATCAGTTGTAGAAAGGAGATATTTGGATTGTTAACATTAATAGCAAAGATAATTAATATCAAAGGAAAGCTTCATCTATGTTGTGAAATTGCCTCCCAGTCAAGTCTGTATGAAAAGTCATAAGCTGTGTTTCCTATCATGTGAAGAGTGCAGTCTAGAATATATTCGCAATGTTTCGCTGTCGCATTTCACATTAGTGATCCTTTTCATTTTTTATTGTCTGGAAATAAAAGATCGCTGAGCAAAGAGAAACAGGATGAATGTGTCAAATCATTTTTTGCTTGTAAAATTTTTTCTCAGCTGTTCTCAGTGTCTTCTGTATATACGGCCTAGAAATGAGAGGACGTCTGCTAGCGTTTCATCAAATATAATCAGCGTTATATAAATGTATAGCTCTTTCTACTTTGCACCCCCATTATTAAGAACAAGTATTGTAATGGGCGGAGCTTATGAGCCTGCTAAAGGCTTTGACCAATTGCATTTACTGTTGCTTGGGAGTGAATGTGAGGTCACAGAACTGACCAGTCAGCTGTCATTATATAGAAGAACTGTTAAATTATTTATTTTATTGGCTGGGGATGAGACCTTAGTGAATATTCATGATCAGTTATTTTAATTAAGATACACAGAAAACACAAAATGCACATTAATGCCCAAAAAAGAAAAAATAACTTATAGACATTTATCAAGAACTTCAGGTTGGCAATTATCTAAAGTGTGGAAGTATCCTGAATGTTTTCTAATTGCAGAGACGTCTAGAACAATCAGGCATCTTAAAGTTAAACCCCACCAATCACAAAGAGGTTTGGGTATTCCTTTTACTTTGGGTATTCCCTTTAGGCTAGGTTCACACACACTAAAATAAAAGCTGTATATAACAGTAATTTTTAACAAAAATAATGTGTGAACGGATGAAAATAAGCAATCGTATTTTGCAAAAGCAGGTGGTAAATAATGAGCATGTTAATTTTTTGGCTATTTTTCAGGCGTCATTTACAGCAGCTGTTAAAAGACACCTGTTATTTTCCATTGACGGACATTTATAATGACCATTATAAACGTCTGTCAATGGCAAATAAGCATTGTGTGAACATGGCCTTTGAGCAGTCATAATCATTTACAGCCATTATTCTATACGGTGTGTGCCGACTAATTTCCCATTGACTTCAATGGAGCACAATATTATACTGAAAATATGGCTGTAACTTTGTGCAGGGAAATGTACACTACTTTACCAGCCCTCAGAGTAGTCAGTTATGGCATATCCAAGCAATATAAGGAAACCCTTTTAACTACACATATGATTGTGTAGCTCACGTGAGGGAATTTTCAACTGCAGAAATTTTGGCTATGTTAAACTCTGTGGCTGGCTATACTTATCTTTTACTGTCCCGGACACATTTATTTTCCACAACAGCAAAGTTTTTTACTTTGAAGGTCATATGAAAAATTGGCTAAAATGTAAGCTGCCCATACATTTTTACAGACCACTCCTGTCAATATGGTATTTGCTTGCAATAATCATGTGGTATTGAAGTTCATATCAATCTGCATATCTATAAGCCAGTTTGGTCAAAACCATTTACTTTTCAACATAGATAATTCTACTACCAAACATCTCCTACCATTTTCAGCACGGTCCCACCCAATCTTCCAGAAGAATCCCAAGAAAATGTACAAAATGATATCTGGTTGCAACAAAAGTTATATTATTTATTCCTGATTCCACAGATAATAGTGGCCAGAAATGGACACTGTTGTGTCTTTATGTTACATGCTTATAATTGGCAATCTCTACCAAATAGAGATGAGTGAACCTTGAGCACACTCAGATTTGCCTGAACCCAAGTGCTCGGCATTTAATTACCAGAGGCTGAAGAAGTTGGATACAGAACTACAAAGTCCTGGAAAACATGCATAGAGTTTATGGCTGTATCCATGTTTTCCAGACAGCCTTAGGGCTGCATCCAACTTCAGCAGACACTGGTAATTAAATGGTGCATGCTCAGGTTAACTCATCTCTACTACCAATACATATAGTGAGGTCTCCAAACTTACTTGAACTTACTAGAATACTCCATGTTCACATGACGTAAGACACTGGCTGTTCCGTGGAATGGCGGGTGTCAGAGAAAATAATCCTGGCTGTTACTGCAGTACCGCCCATATGATGTTCACTCTCAATTAATTAAAATGCACACGCATCTGTGTGCGCTCAAATCCCAATTCGCCTCTGCACACAATGGAGCGTGCGGCTGGAGATGCACGCTACATTGTGTGCACTGACAGGTTTTCTGCAGTAGGTATTCAGTGAATAGCGGCTGCAGAAAACCGACATGACCGCTAGGGATCCCTGCCAGAGTGTATACTACATGTATACACTCTGGCCGGAATTCCATAGACGGCACCACTACGTAAGTTTCGTAGTAATCACGGCCGTTGTTGCAAATCGGCAAAAATGGCCGTGATTATTACGAAACTTACAGATGTAGCCCGTGTTAAGTTGATCACAATGACGTTTTTTTTCACTCAACATTCTAATTGACTTAACTTAGCTCCCTGACACAATTGTTGCGTCAGGGATCATGTTACCCTGGCTACATCTGTACGTACTGTGAACATAGCTATAAAGTGTACAATGTATAAAGTGTATCAGTGTATAAACCTTTACCTTTCTTTAAAACCTTTACGAATTTTACCATACCTGCTCTATTACAGGTAAATTTGGTTCATTCATATCGTAACAATTAGATGTGAAATAGTAAATTAAATAAATACAAAAATCACTAGACGAATTAACTAGAATTTGAGGCAGGCAACACTTACAACCTAAAGGTCAGTGCCTGATTAGCAATGCCACCTACAGCTCCTATCAATAGGATGTGATGACACAGGCAGCTTGTTTAGTACATGACTCATGCTCGGCTTGCTGCGACAGTTAAGGAATAGCACCATTATCTATATTTCTTTAATATAAAAGCACAGTAAGGCTGCAGCAAGAAAACCACATTAAACATATGTAATTACATTGTTATTACTCTATAATGGGATTAAAATGAACATAAATGTCAAGACCAACCAGACATCCATGAGCTTGAAATAAGGGAGCATGGTCTGTGTGTAGGAGACTGGAAGTCAAATGAAGCCTTGATTAGATATGTCATAAACAATACCATCCAGGGATAAACTGTACAGCTGCCTACAGGAATTATGAGAAGCTGCTCCTACAATACAGAGACTGTCGTCATGTCAAGCAGGAGTGTACAGTTTGATGCTGGGCTCACACTACATATATTTCAGTCAGTATTGTGGTCCTCATATTGCAACCAAAACCAGGAGTGGATTGAAAACACAGAAAGGCTCTGTTCACACAATGTTGAAATTGAGTGGATGACCGCCATTTAATGGCAAATATTTGCTGTTATTTTAAAACAACAGCTGTTATATTGAAATAATGGCAGTTATTTACTGTTATATGGCGGCCATCCACTCAATTTCACCATTGTGTGAACAGAGCCTTTCTGTTTTTTTTAATCCACTCCTGGTTTTGGTTGCAATATGAGGACCACAATACTGACTGAAATATACATAGTGTGAACCCAGCCTAAAGTATTGGCATCATTTATATTTAACTTTTTTCCAATCCCTCAAGTTTTTTTGGGCTTCCTTTTAGACCCATACTTAAAAAGCTCCATGAAGGCTTATGGCTTTTTGGTGGTGCCACATTTTACTATGTGATTTGTTGATCATCATAATAGGTCAGTATTAAAGGATGGAGTTGGTGCAGGAATAGAGAGCAGGGGTGGCTGCAAAAGTGAAGGGCCAAAGATGTCTTTGTAGTATACTCTGCAGTCTGCGAGATAAGTTGTGATATCAGCCCAGTCCAGATGGAGTTCACTGGAAGATCAGTGAAGATCTATAATGAGAGAAAATGTCACCTATGAGTCACTGGATGCAATTGTTATGTATTCCGTGACTGAATCCGATTTTGCAGCAAAAACAAGAGATGTTGACAAACACCCTGTATAAAGCCTGGGATTACTACAAGAGAGCTGTAATGACCCAAGGAGTCATAATCATTTTCAAACTTATGCAATGAAACATGTTGAAGTGACAATTTGTAAATAAGCAATCCTTGATGCAGTGTTATAGCAGTGTACTGTAGACTGAAAAACTGCTGTATTATAGCTCTAGGGCAGGGGTGGGGAACCTTTTCCATGTCGAGGGCCAGTCAGGCATTAATAAAATCATTCGAGGGCTGCATACTGTGCGCGGCAGTTAGTAGCGTTGGTTTGCAGAACCCGAGGCAAGGCAAAGTATTGTTCCCCTAGTGCCCTGCTATTGTAGTTAACCCTCTGTGATGCCCCTTGTAGTCTAGTTAACCCCCAAGTCATGTCCCTTGTAGTGTAGTTATCCCCCACAGTGATGCCTCTGGTAGGCCTAGTTAACCCCCCCAGTGATGGTCCTAGTAGCCTAGTTAACCCCCCCAGTCATGTCCCTGGTGGCCTAATTAACCCCCCAGTCATGTCCCTGATAGCCTAGTTAACCCCCAGTGCCTGTCCCAAATAGAAAAAAAATAAACATCCCACTCACCTTTCCTTCGCTCCCACGCTGCCCAGGTCCTCTTCTCTCCCCTCTAGGCCTTGCCCGTCTTCTCCTGCAGGAAGATGCTGTGAATGCCGTCTCCTGCCCCACAGAGCGGCGCACACATCACAGGGGAGCCGTGGGCCGCATCGGGAGGTCTTGCGGGCCGAAGGTTCCCCACCGCTGCTCTAGTGTCTTTGGTCCTACAATAATAGCAGTTATACTCTAACTTGAGTTGCGCACCAATTCAAAATACCTGATTTGCCTATGAGGGGGGTTTTGGTATTTTTAACCTTCTGCTTCAGAATATGTAAGCTGGACTTCTGCTGCAAGAGGATACTAGGTTGCTACCACAAAAGTGGCCCAGAATAAGGTAATGGCTGGCCAGCTGTTGTCTGCTCCCTGGATAACCTCTTTAAGGCTATGTTCACACAACGTAATATTCCAGTAAAGAACGGACGCTGATTGTATTAGAATCAGCGTCCGTTCTTTACTGCAGGGTCGGCATTGTACCGAAGTCAATGCAATGCCGCCCGCTGTGTTCACACATCGTCATGCTAACGCCCGTTCTTTAGAACAGACGTTGAAATAATGTACCTGCCTATTATTTCTGGATGCTGTTCAGTGAACAGCATCCGGCAATAATAACTGTTCACACAATGTAATGTGTAGCGGCAGACGAACATTTCATTGAAGTGAATGGCTAATTGACTTGCGGGAACACCCGACGGATGTATCGGATGCAGCAACGTCCTTAACACAGCCCGGTGGCCGGCAGTTTAGCTATGCTATGCAACAGTCGTTGTTAAACCAAGTGTGATCATAGCCCAACCATGACCCTCTGAGATCTATCCTTCAGCCAACCACAAATTCCCTGAACTAGTGAGAGATTGACTCCAATTTTAACTAATTTCTCTATCAGCTCTTTATGGGGAACTTTATCAAAGGCTTTGCAGAAGTACAGGTAGGCAACATCCTTAGAACCACCTTTATCCAGAACTTTTATGACACAGTCAAAGAAATCAATGAGATTAGTTTGAAAACATCTGCCTCAGTTGATATTTAGGGGATCAATCATCTTTTTTTTTTTTTAGAAGAGTTTCCATAATTTCATAAAATCAGTACTCGTAAAATCAAGCTCACTGGCCTGTAGTTACTGGGCTCTTCTCTACCCCCCTTCTTGTGGATGGGTAGAACATTGGCTGTTCCCCAATCATCAGTAACATCTCCTGTTAGGAGGGATTGGCTATACAGATCTGTCAGGGAGGATCAAAGTTCTTTAAGAACTTTGAGATGGACCACCTTATTCAACATGTGTTCCTTGATTTTTTAACTGCTAATCTGATAGCAGGATATTAGCCAAAGACCCCCTTACTGTATGTTATGAATGGAAAAGATGGTTGGCTGTCACTAATTACAATGCTAAAGCTACAAATGGTGAAACCGTTTTCTGGACAGAAGCCCACTAGCGGTGTCAAAAATATGTATGTTACCTGTCACTTGTTATTACCTGACTAAACCCACTTACCTCAATAAGTCACAGTAACATTCCTGATTTAAACCGACTAGTGAGGTCACTGCGAGCTACAAAAAGCAAAACCCAGTTGTGATGTCAGAGCAACTTGCTTGAGTAAAACTCCATTGTGATGTCACCTCAGCCATAAGCTTGCTACTTGTGATGTATTAGCATCTTACCACATTAAAACCTCCCACTTCTGATGTCACAGAATGTTTTTTTTTCTTCCATTTTTTCATTCCAACAGTGCCCCCCTCCTTTCCTGTACAGGCCATCTTGACAAAGATAATGTGTATACATTTGTCATTTTACAAATGAAAACATAGACAAATAATTTGGTAAAGATTACATATATGGACTGACCTGTCCATTGTGTTGACTCCATTAATGCCCACCAAACAGATGTAATATAGATAGCAGTTTATTTGTGACACAATATATAGCTTTTTATATAATATTTTTGCATATATCAGTTTGCAGCTTTGGAATCTCTTGCTGTTTAAAAAAACTAACATTCTGTACTACATATGCAATAGGTGAGTATAAGAAATAAATAAGTAATGCAATATAACTTTATACCATACAAATTCAGTTCGGTTGTTACTATAGCAGACATTTTTATGAACAACACACGTGAACGCCCGCCCCCAGTGTCTACAGGGATAATCCGCAAACCGTGCACGTCTAGAAACTATTTATATCATTTTAGCTCTCGGCCATTAACAAAATGGGTTAGATTATATATGCCCAGATGGGTACAAGTTGTTTTTTAGTATTCACATTAAGGTTTCTAGATAATCTGTCCATGAGCATTATCTCCATTTCATCAAGATAATATGTAATATCCAGTAAACTTGCACAATGATATGTTTTTAGTTACAATCCAATACCCTCCCTTTGCCTAGCATTCGCCTTACTTAGCTGGCTATGTGTGTGGAGGGATTTCTATTTAATGACAATGACATTTTACACTAACCAAGGACGCACTGAGTAAATGTTAGTGCATTTCAAGCTGGTGATCACAGTAAACATGCAGAATGAGACATAGGTCATTATTTCTAAAATGTTGTCAATATTCCAAGTCTACGTTCAGAAGCAGACATCACCGGCTATTAAACAAAGCCCATAAAATCTTTACATGCACAATGTAAATTACCGTCAATGGCCGCCACATGGTGTTGTATAATGCAAAATGGCAAAAGTAATGCTTTCAAATTAGTCTGAGCATTGTATTTTAGATGGAAACAAGAAACTGCAGTATGTTTAATGTCCAATTGAACATACATGAAGGGGGACATTATCAAGACTGGTGTCCTTGTATGCCAGTCTTTAATAAATCCCTGTCCCCTTTTCCCAGCCTCTTAGTAAAGCTGGCCAACCATGTGCTGTACGCAGGCTCTGTGCAACAAACCTACACCTGCTTCCAGCAGCTGTAGATTTGTATCATGATTTACACATGTGAGTTTAACACCCCCCCCTCGTACGTCCATCAGGTTAGCAGGGGATACGGCAGGCGTATGCCAGGGAGAAGGGCCGAATCTGCGCCTTCTCCCTGGAATGAGTCAGTGGTGCGATGATGCAAATGTGCCCCCAATTGCTGACTACTATGTATTGTACTTGCGTTATGTATAATTCTGTTAAACATATTGAAATGTGTGTGAATCTGGAGAAATTGGCTAAAAACAAGATGTGACACATAGCTACTAATAGGATTATGATCCCTTGTATGATTGGTGCTATATGTTACTTTGCTGTTTTCCATTGATTTGTACTCCAAGTGTAATAAAGTAGCAACAAGCAATAACTATATAGAAATAGACTGGGAACAGTGCAATGTTACTGAGAATGAAATATGGCTTCACAAACGAAAAACAAAAATTAAAATTACAAAACATCTGTCTGTATAAAAAGTACCCTAATAAATAGATAGGAACGATAAAAAAAAACCTGCCTTAAAAACAGTGCACATTCTGAAGTGTTTAATATGAGGGTGTGTATAGAGGTATGCACCCTTCTAAAGACATATATTAAGATTCTCCAACTTTGTAATGATACAATAGAACATGCAGATTCAAGTATCAAGGTAGCATTGTCGAACAGGGGTTATAATTCCAGTTTAGGCTTCATCAACGTGTTCCTTGCTCTCATCTTCAGTAGGAGAGGAGACCTTCTCCAAAAGTCTTGATGATGTTGGTCTTGGAAGAGAATATTCAGCCTGCAAAAATAAAAAATAAAAAAAAAATATGTATAAATATATACAGTATATGGAAGATGATAAGGTTTTGCAATGTAATAACAACGTACCATCAACTAGTGAAGAAAATACAGAAAACAAATGACTAAAGGAGTTCTCTGGGTTTTGTTTTTTGCCTATATACTGCTAAGTCACCACCAGTATTCCTACAATGTCATCTGCTTCATTCCAGCTTGGCTGCATCCATGCATTTTATTACTGCAGCTGGGTCATGTGATCTCCAGTTTGACTGGAGATGACAATGACTAGCTGCAGAGTTATACTACTGCTCTGACTCAGAGTGCCTATTTCTGTTTGCTGTGTGTAGATTCTCTAGTGTGTCCAATATGATGCTGCCTAACACTGAACTTCCTGCTTAAAAGACGTAATGGGGAGGAAGGGAATGACTGTGAAGCTACATTTGATAAAATATACTGTGAGTTAGTCGACAGGAGTTCTATCCCATGAATCTATTACTTGCAGCACTTAAAACCTAAAAGAAATTGCAGTGATGAGTCCCCCCCTTCTAGCCATATCAACTATAACAGCTATACACAACCTATTCTTTTTTTCTGTAGTAATAGCCAATTGTGCAATATGTAGGCAAAAAAAAAAAATCCTGTACTATTTCTCTAAATCGCATATGATATGCATATATACTAACGCAGGTAAGCCTATTTTATTTTATATTCATCTCTTGTCTGCCTACATATACTCTGAAACGACAGCCAAAATTTTAAATCATCCTACAATAGGTCTAAAATAGAATGTGTTTTCCATGCTTACTAAAGTTTAGAAATTAAAAAAAATATTGTAAAGCAACTTCATCCTCTCAGAGATCGCTAGCATGTCCTGATCAAACCAAAACGATTGAGAAACTGAGGTCAATCTTTCCTGACTCAAGGCCAGATAAATTCTCTCCATGAAAGTATTTCATGCTTACAGAGGTTGTCAAGGAAAAAATGACTTTTCCCCTATCCATATTTAGGCTGGGTTCACACTACGTATATTTCAGTTTTGCGGTCCTCATATTGCAACCAAAACCAGGAGTGGATTAGAAACACAGAAAGGCTCTGTTCACACAATGTTGAAATTGAGTGGATGGTCGCCATTTAACAGTAAATAACTGCCATTATTTCAATATAACAGCCGTTGTTTTAAAATAACAGCAAATATTTGCCATTAAATGGCGGCCATCCACTCAATTTCAACATTGTGTGAACAGATCCATTCTGTGTTTTTAATCCACTCCTGGTTTTGGTTGCAATATGAGGACCACAATACTGACTGAAATATACATAGTGTAAACCCAGCCTAAAACTGTAATAGAAGGAATCACCAGAGCAAAAAAGAACAGTCCAGTGAGTGAGACACATAGATGGCCCAATAATTTCAAAATGTGATACTTGCTTTTTGTTTCCTTTGGCAATAACATCCCATGAGCTCTCCATAATCAGCAGACTATTATAGCACTATCCCACTATTCATATGAACAGCACTGTCCGGACCAGATTCACTGTTCTCAATGGTAGAAAAGGCTTGTCGCCTCCAGACACTGAACCTTGTTTCTCCAGGCGGAGGGAGAAAGATTCCTTTTCAAATCCAATATAGCAACGTCCTATCACATGTAATCTAGTGCCCATAACTTGTAATAATATATTTTTCAAGAAAAGCATCCAGGCCTCCGTTGAACTTTTTTAGGGAGTCAGCCATGACAACATCATGTGGCAGAGAGTTCCATAGTCTCACTGCTCTTACAGTAAAGAATCAGTGTCTGTGCTGTGGGTGAAACCTTCTTTCTTCTAGACATAAAACATATTTTGTCTTAATCTAAATAGCCCCAAGCTTGATAACCTGTCTTGGTACTGTAAACCACCCATCCCCTTAATGACCTTTGTCGCCCTCCTCTGCACCCGCTCCAGTTCAGCTGTGTCCTTCTTACATACCGGTGCCCAAAACTTTACACAGTATTCCATATGTGGTCTGACTAGTGATTTATAAAGAGGAAAAACTATGTTCTTATCTTTAGCATCTATAGCTCTTTTGATACATGCCATGATTTTATTAGCCTTGGCAGCCACTGCCTGGCACTGATCACTAAAGTTGAGTTTACTGTCCACCAATACCCCCAGGTCCTTTTCAGAAGCATTTTTACCCAATGTTTTATTACTTAGCACATAATTGTACTTATTATTTCTACAACCGAAATGCATAATCTTACATTTATCCACATTAAACTTCATTTGCCATTTCTCTGCCCAAGCCTCTGCCCAATGAAATTTTCCCAGACAACCCTTTTTAAAGGAAGTGGTCCTAACACTGGCCCCTGCAGTATACCATTTGCAACTGTGACCCAATAACCTACAGTATATTCTACCAATAACCACCCTCTGTTTCCTATGACCAGTTACTTACCCATTTATATGTATTTTCCCCCAGTCCCAGCATCCTCATTTTAAAGACCAACCTTTCATGTGGCACAGTATGAAATGCCTTTGAAAAGTCCAGATACACAACGTCCACAGCCTCACCCAGGTCCAATCTATAACTGCCCTCTTCGTAGAAGCCGATCAGATTAGTCTGACAGGACTGATCCCTCATAAACCCATGCTGGTGCTGTGTGAGAAGATTATTTTCATTAGGATACTCCAGTATAGCATCTCTTAGAAATAGATACCTACAATAGGTAGACTTACTGGCAAGAGATGAGTGTACCTCGAGCATGAACCTGAGGGTGCAGCATTTGATTATCGTTGGCTGCATATGGCTGTAGCCATGCTTTTTAGGCAACCTTAGGACAAACCTGAGCTTGCTTGAGGTTCGATCATCTCTATTACTGGTCAATAGTTTCCAGGATCACTGTTTGACCCCTTTTTGAATATTGGTACCACATTTGCTATGCGCCAGAACAATCCGTCATTATAGAATCTTTGAATATTAGGGTCTGTCTTACACAGTACTTAATTTCTGCAAAACTCTGGGATGGATGCCATCTGAGCTCAGTGATTTATAGATTTTAATGTTTTTAATGTTCTAGAGCTGGAGAGGGTACAAAGACGGGCAACTAAACTAATAAGGGGAATGGAGCATCTTAGTTATGAGGAGAGATTAAAAGAATTACATTTGTTTAGTCTGGAGAAGAGACGTTTAAGGGGAGATATGATTAATTTATTTAAATATATAAATGGCCCCTACAAGAGATATGGGGAAAAGATGTTCCAGGTAAAACCCCCTCAAAGGACAAGAGGGCACTGCCTCCGCCTGGAGAAAAAAAGGTTCAATCTCCGGAGGCGACAAGCCTTCTTTACCATGAGAACTGTGAATCTGTGGAACAGTCTAGCACAGGATCTGGTCACAGAAAAAACAGTAGAGGGCTTCAAAACCGGCCTAGACAAGTTCTTAGAGCAAAATAATATAAATGCTTATGTATAGAACTTATCATCCCTCCCCCTTCCCTGTATCCATCCCCTCCTTGGTTGAACTTGATGGATATGTGTCTTTTTTCAACCGTATTAACTATGTAACTATGTAATGTGGCACTGCACTTCTTGTTCCGTTAGGCAGGTGAGATTTATTGGAGGATTTACATTATGCCTACTTATGTCATCTGTCATAGGATCTTCCTGTGTAAATACAATGAAGAAAAAGGTATCTAGTAGATTGAGAAAATATTGCTTCATAGAATTCTCTGAATGTGCTTTTAACCCTTTAATGACCAGGAAAATGTTTATTTTCGCTTTATTCTTTGACTTCTAAGAATCATAACTCTTAGGACTTAATCACACAACGCGTAAAGTTGTCCATGATTGCAGATCGGCAATCACTGATCAACCTATTGCCCATTGATTTCTATTGTGGCTTTCATACATTCTGCTTTTCACGGATCCGCATTCCTTTAGGTGAAAAAAATAAGACATGCCCTAGCACAGACTGTGGTACGGATTAGCCAATAGAAGTCTATGAGATCTGTGTTTTTTACAGACACCATGGATGTCACATCCATGTGAAAAACACTGATCAAATCTAAGCAACTAATGCAAATTATTATTTTACCAGTTTCACATTTTTGTGGTTGCTGATGTGCTACGGATGCAATAACTAGAAATGATCGAACATCAGAAAATCTTAGGTTCTATAGAACTTGAACCTTGTCGAACTCTCCGCATTAGATTGCTGATGGCTTCCCGGTCCGTGGGGAAGGAGGAGACAGCCTGGGTACCGCCTGGAATTTCAGGATTCAGCCTAGGTAATAGGCTGAATCCCAGAATTCCAGGCGGTACTCGGGCTGTCTCCTCCTTCCCCACGGACAGAGAAGGCATCGGGAATCAAATGTGGTAAGTTCTATAGAACCTAAGATTTTCAGCTTATCGATCATCAGTAATAACGGGCCATTTTTTACGGATCACAGAGTAAAAATAGTAGACCTATATGGGGACCTCAAAAATCACTGAACATGTGAATGAAGCCTAATTTTTACATTGACGGAACTTAAGAGTGTGTGATTCAGTATGTGATTTAAAATTTTCAGGTCAGTGCAATTACAGCAATATCAAATTAAAAATGTTGCCATATTCTGACTCCATAACATTTTTATTTTTTCACGGCTGTGTGAGAGCTAATTCTTTTATGTTTTTTAGTTTTTTTTTTTTTTTTTGTAAACTGTTGACTATGTGGGATCAGTAACATTATATTTTATTGTCTCAAACAATAACACACACACAGTTATAAAATTATTTTTTTCTGCCATAGCAGGCAAAGAGGCCTAGCTAAGGCTACCGGGATTATATCATAGCAATCACAACGTGGAAGTGTCAAGCCCACTCCATATACACACAGTCATCTTAAACATGAACCCCATCCAATTTACTATGATGAAGAAATCAATTACAGACAGCTACAATACCTGCTTAATCATTTAAGCTCTGCTCCTTAGTTTGGTCTCTCATTCTTTGTGGATCCAATTCTCAGATGTGTGTCATCACAAGTATCAACAGGTCATGGAATCTAACATTGCTATGTTTGCCTCCCTGTTTTGCTTTGTTTTTTTATACACTGTTGACTGTGTGGGATCAGTAACATTATAACATTGGTTCAGACAATTAGACACAGAGATACAAAATAAGTTAAGCCGGCACAGAGGCCTAGCCAAGGTTAGCGGGATTATATAATAGTGATAACAACATAGGGTGTATCAACAAGCCATGGACTATAACACTGCTATGTCTGTCTCCCTGCTTGGGGGCTTTCAAAAACTGGTGGAAAACGCGGCCAGCAAGAAATCTTATTGGCTGTCTAAGAGAACTTTAAGACGTTTAAACAGCTTTTAGGCACCTGCCTCTGTTTCTTTGACTGCTCCTATACTCCAACAGATCTCCAACCTGCCCCCCATTTAGCTGTGCCACAGAAGCCCATGTAAATGAGTAATAAAGGTTTATATCCTGGCTCCTATTCCTGTGTCTCTGATGAAATGATCCCGACTACATTCCTGACCATGCTTATGTTGTATCAGCTTTACTGCTGCAAATTCATGAGGATTCTAGGTGCCAAGAGATCTTCCTAAAGTCCACACCTCCTTGCAGGGGTTAAGAATGAAGACCAGAGGATCCATTCGGCTCTGCACCTCAGTCTAGTAATAAGTACCCAACAGATTATGACAGAGAATTCAAATATCAATGTGACTGCAATATACACTACTCTTAACAGAACATAATCCAGCCTAACACTCATAGCATGTTGGATGTTAAAACTAAACTGTGCATGTGCCCCTGTAATTATATTTTTAATAGGCTATGTTCACACACAGTAGAACAAAAGCAAAATACATCCAGAACATCCAGAGGTAAAAACGCAGCCGTATTTTTTATATGGATTTGCTGCACTTTGCTGTACTTAAAGCAAATGTACCTGATGGTACATTGGCTTTAAAGAAATTGTTTGGTTTAGGTGAACAGATTTTGAAACATCGGTAATATCAAGGGTTCAAAACCCTCATCTAATAGCCACAGTGTTAAATGGTTACAAAGAATGTGTTTTAGGATCCAGCATGTCCATATGTTACATGGACAACCCATTGATTTCAATGGTAAATCAATAATAATTCAACTGTCTTATGGAGGCGATGCAGGGCAATAAAATAATGCTGCCAATTTCCTGTTATACAGATTAAATGGTTTAACTAAGCAAATGTATTTTTATATAGTGCCCAGGGTGGTGGTAAACATTACGTGAGCACAAGGGCGGTAAGTATATTAAAAAAAAGGGTAAAAAAAAAAAAAAAAACTTTAAGGAGGGAATATTTCCAACTACTGTATTTAGTTCTATAACATGACTTTCTGAGTTGGAAAATTATTGCAAATTTAATTTCTGCCTTATGTTTATTTCACATTTTGAAAATAAGAAACATACACAGAATACATGCCACAAAAGCCTTTATTCTTGAAGCCTTTATTCTCTGAACCCTGGTAAAGTTGCCGCGTATGACCTACTAATATTTAGAGAGCATGCCTATGTTAAGCTGTCAAAGTATATGTAATAGAAGTAATTATCACATTACAACTAGAGATCGCTGTATAACAAATCACTGCAAATCGCTAGCTCACTGCTTTAGCCCACACATGCTCCTTTTCTTGTTAGAGTGAACTAAGCTTATAATTTAAGTCAATGAAATAGTTAATTTCATTAAGAAATATAGACAAACTATGTGCATATTCCTTCTGCATGCCTGACACCTACTGGCCTGTGAACATGCTACATATTGCTTTTCCGTGAGTCATAATCTCTGCAGTTCTCCCTTAGTGCCCTGCACCAGCATGTCACCAGAGCAATGACACTCTGACGTCCTGATATGTGACCAATCGGACTTCCAGGTCACAGTAAATGCTCCTGCTTATTTATTATTATTACTGGGGACTATCAGGATGTAACATTATTTTTCTAAAATGCAAAGGGGGGACACTTAGCATATAACTGAGGCACAGTTCTAGTCTTTAAAGGCAGCTATCATACCCTGTGCCATTTCCCTGTAATCGGCATAAGCACGTATAGGCTATGTTCACACAACGTTTTTTTAACTCCGTTTAAAATTATGTCCGTTATTTTGAGGCTAAAATAACGGACGTTATTTAGCAGCCATGCCTCCCCTGAGTGCAATGACTGGTGTTTGTACATTTTTTTAGTTTGGGATTACTAATTGGCCTTTGGGTGTGTCTTAATTGAAAAGTCCATTAAATTTAATAGTAAAGAGGGAGAAAGAACGGTGACAAAAGGAAAACTGTGTGTGAACTACTAATAAAAAAACGTCCGCTGTTTGCAAAAGACATCCGAAAATAATGATCATGTTCATTATTTTGACGTCTGCTGCAAAAACGTCCGTTATTCAATACACTGTGCATTTGACGTCTGTCTTCTCATTGACTTCAATGCATTGCCATTGTAGTCAGATAAATTGCGGCAAAAACACACTTTTTTTCTTAATTAAAATAGGCCGCCTTTTCTATATTCTTGACGTTGTGTGAACAGGCCTTTGGCAGGATGCATTTTAACAGGTACTTATATTACCAAATGCCTCATCCTGCCCCACCCCCCCAATTTGGAAGTGCCATCTCTGATGGCTATTGTGTTAAACAGTGGACTTGGCAGACAGTAGGAGTGAATGAAACTGTGGATATCACATTTTAATACAATTTCTTTTTTCGATACAATGGTTTTTTTTCAAGGTAAGGAAAATTAATTTTGTCATTTTCTACTTAGAATTGGTAGATGCAAAAGAAACAGGGCAGTACCAATTATCATGTACTCACTATATAATAACCTATTATTACAATGAATAAGGACTGATTGCTGTAGTCACACTTTACTGATATCGGCATAGCTTATTGTTCAGTATAGTACCTCTAATAGAAAAGGTTGACCTGTGAAGAACCCACAATTTTACTGAATAGACAGTTTATTATAAGCAGCAGGATTTTTCTATGTGAAGTGGATATCATGCAGATACTGCTCATGTCACTAGATGTATACGAGGATGAGCATGAAAGCACATCTGTTATATAATAGTAAATATCATAGTATATGATATAATGAGTAAATGTTAGATTTTAAAAGATTTAATGCGAACAGCAGTTGAGCAGCAAAATCACACAACCTCTTGCCAAGGTAGACAAATCACCATGACCGGAAGTACTGATTAGCACAAAATGCCTGTTGCCAGGAGTGCGCCTGCCATGTATCCCTCCCTGCACTGACACCCTGTAAGGAATAAAGGCTCTACACAGGGAATCAGTGAATGCTGGTTTACAATTTGTGGAGAATTAAAAATGATTGAGGCTATGTTCACACAACACTGAAATGACAGCAATTTCTTAGGACTTGTTCCCTCTGCCATTTCGTCTCGCACCCCCTCCTAATAGTCTGTAAGCTGATGCATGCGAGCAGGGCCCTCACTCCTCATGTATGGATAATTATATGTATCTCTGTAATGTCTGATTTATGTCTATGTATGTACTCCCAGAATTGTAAAGTGCTGCCCAATCTTTTGGCGCTATATAAATAAAAATTATTATTATTATTATTGGATGGCCCTCATTTAATCATTGCTTGCGACCATCATTATCAGAAGATGAACCACGTGCACTCATAGGGGGACATGTATCATCCGGCATATTTTTTTTTTTCGGTGTAAAGAAATGATTTGCGAATATTTTATTTGCAAATCGGCTCTTTACACCGGGTACGCCGGGGGGCCGGAAGGGGGTGTGGACGGGGCGGAACGGGGGGCGCGGACTCATAGTCTGCGCGATTTATCTTTTTTTTTTTTTTTTTAAAGATACGCCGAAAACCAACTCCAGTCCTTAGCTGGCGTAGGTTTTTGGCCGTGCGCACTGGCTCGCATGGGATTTATGTAGAGGCAGTCCGCCTCTACCTAAATCTCCATAGCGCCGGAGATGCGGGGGCATTTTTAAGTCTGGCGCAGAAAACGCCGGACTTAATGTCTGGCGCAGAAAACGCCGGACTTAATAAATGTCCCCCATAGTGTCTAGTCTAAAGGCCCTTTTCAAGGGACCGATTATCGGCAAGAAGTGTTGCTAGAAACACTCCTACAAGCGATAATTGGCCCACGTCAAAGTGTCAGCAATTAGACAAGGAGAGGGAAAACATCTGCTTGTTGGCTGAGCGCATCTTTTGTGCAGGAGGTAAAATTTAACGCTATCGGCCACATATCTCCTTGTTAAAAGTGTTTGTGCAGCCCGGCCATGCGATTAATTGTGCCTTCTAAAGGCATTGCAAATGAGCTCTGATCTTACTGATATTGGGCTGTGTAAAAGGACACTAAGGGTCCTATTCCACGGGATGAATATCGTTCTCACAATCGTTAATGATAAACGATCCAAACGACTGCTATTGCGAAAGACCTGAAATTGTTCACCCATTTACATGGAACGATAATCGTTACTTATGATCGTTCTTGTGGTCGCCTTGTCGTTGCTATTGCGTTTGTCACTACTGCGAAAGACCGAACTACGTGTTATTCAATGCGAACGATTTGCGAACGAGCAACAATAAAAATAGGTCCAGGTCTTATTAAACGATCAACGATTTCTCGTTCGGTCGTTAATCATTAACTGCTATATAACCGAACGATTATTGTTTAGATTCGAACAACTTAACGATAATCTGAATGATAACACTGGTTAACAAATTTTCAAAAGTTGTTTGGTTCAGAAATAAAATTATCCATTTCTTAAGGATTTTTATGTGCTGAATTCAAATATCACAAGGAAAAATGTTAATTGGCTCTAGTTTCTATGATATGGAAGAGTTCTCAAGTTACTGATTTGTGAATTGTATAGAATACAGTATAATAGCCGACATATTTATTATTTCTGCAATCATAAGGAAGCACGTTTACTGTTCATAAACTTTTGAAATATATTCATAGGAAACTTAGTTCTATCTGAAATCAACTACAATTTACAGGCATATCTAAGAATTTTTACAAATTAATTATGTTTTTTGAACTCTGGGATGTAGGTCCTTATTCAATGGCTTGTCGGTGCATTTACACGTCTTTTGCATTCATACATGGGATTGTCTCTGATAACTGTCCAACAGTAATCTGCAAGCATTGATGGCTTCCATTTACCCCGATACCTTAGGCTAGGTTCACACTGCGTTTTTTTCATCCGTTTTTTTCATCCGTTTTTTTCCAAAAACGGATGCATTTGTGTTCATCCGTTTTGATCCATTTTTCCATTGACTTCCATAATGAAAAAATAAAAAAACGGATCGAAACGGATCCTTTTTATTTAACGGACACAAAAGTAGTGTTGACACTACTTTTGTGTCCGTTAAAAAGAAACGGATCCGTATTTTTTTTTTTATAATGGAAGTCAATGGAAAAGCAGATCAAAACGGATGCACACAAATGCATCTGTTTTTTTCATCCGTTTTTCGCAGAACACGGATAGCAAACACGCAGTGTGAACCTAGCCTTATACCATAACTATTGGTCATTCAAAGATGATGCAATATACCAGTTGATGATGCAATACTGATGATGCAAACTTTTTCCAGTATTGTATCACAGGCTGTGAGAAATATAGAAAGTACCTCTATATCTTGAACATCATAAAATTTGAACATCATTTTCGATCTCAGCACCCCAAAATTAGTTAAGTTCAACTGTTTTCATGTCGGAACCTTTTTGGCTGTTGACCAGTGTAATCATCCCATGGAATAGGGCCCTCAGTCTACAATGTCTAAGAACTAGACAGTTTTTATTGTTTGTGGCGGTAAACAGCTATTGAAGACTGGAACTGAGAGAAGGGTTGTTCAAATTGTGCAGGTAAGCAAATGTGCAACCATGTATAAAATAAAATATCTAAATTAGGATATCAGCCCCACAACATACATCACAATACCAGACATTACAACACACGAAATGCTACCTTATTGGAGACACCAGTCTTCCTGCATGGAAATTAGATATATGAGATGAATCATGATTTCTGTTGTCCCAAGCTAATGTGAGGGTCAGAATTTGGCACAAGCTGCATAAATCGATAAACCATTTAAGGTACCCAAATGGGGGATTGAAAAAGATTACCTATTTGTATGCCGACCACCTATGTTTTAAAAGGATGTAATAAATGGTATGTTTTTACTTCTGGATATCACGTTTTCTGGATATTTCCCCATTTGGGATTTCATTTCCTAAGATTAACCTAAACTGTTGTGGTTACAGCACCTTATCCAGCAGAAGTGGGCATCTAGATACTTCATGTATTCAGGTACAGAGGACTAGTAAGTTGACCTCTCTATTTTTTCACTCAGTTCAGGCCAATGGAGATGGCAGAAGTGTGAGGGGTTGTTTTCTTGATATACCCTGGGTGCTCTCATATCTGAGAATAAAGGTGTGGACAGCAGGGCTTATCTAAGAATTGTGGCAGACCAAGTCGTTCCCTTTATGGCAGCTGTCTATCCTATGACAGCTCAGCAGGACTATACTACTATAAACCATGTCACAAGAAAGTTTGCGTCATGATTAGTTTCAGGATTGGTTTCAGGAACAATGATAGCAAATTTTCCTAACTTCCATGATCATTTCCAATCCTCAGATATTAAAACCATAAACTATATCTGAGACAAAGTAGAATAGGCAGAAGCTATCCTGCCACATTGGCTGATATTCCAGCAAAACAATAGTAAAATTATGCCACAATAAAAAGCTGCGCTTCTCAAGGTCAAATAATGTCCAATGCACTACTAGATGGGTGTCTCTAATAAAGTTTGCCACTACGAATTTCAATGCTAATCTATGTTTAAAGGGGTATTCTGGCCCAGGGGTATTTTTCAGCTATGGCCGGGGACTGGGTGGTTATGGACGGCGGAGGTCACTTACCTCCCCGGTTCCAGAGCCGGGTCCCGGATCGCACCACCCAGTACACCCGTCCCACGGCCGCTTCCTGGTTTGAGCTGCCGCAAGACACGTGACGCCTCAAGGCAGCTCAGCCATTCTGCGGCAGTAGCAAAGTCCCACCTTGGCCGCTGAATGGCTGAGCTGTCTTGAGTAGTCACGTCTCATGCGGCAGCTCACACCAGGAAGCGGCTGCGGGACAGGTATACCGGGCGGCGCAATCCAGGACCCCGCGCTGCAACGGGGTAGGTAAGTGACCTCTGCCGTCCATAACCACCCCATTCCCAACCAAAGCTGAAAAATACTGCCGGGCCAGAGTACCCCTTTAATAGTATTCTTGATTTCATAGCATTACCTGACTTGGGTCATTCGTGTTTTCATCATGGCCTTCATCTTCATCTTCTTCTCTCCCATAAATATCACCGTTAATCTGCCCATAGCCATCACCATATGTGTCTACTGAATTTAAATGTTGATCTTCTTCCCAACGTCCATCTCCATAAGTATCATTCACATCTTCCGAATCATTGTGCATCTTCCCATGATTTGCTTCAACTTCATGACTTACCATATTATGTTCCTCATTTTCACCTGTGTCTTCTTCATGGAGATCATCCGTTTCAGCATTATCATGGCCATTTTCCTGTTCTTCTGCTTCTTCAACAATCTCCTCACCATCTTGACCCTCATTGTCTCTTACTTCTTCGTCAACTGTTTCAGCCACTCTCTGTAATAATTGAGAATCCATTAAAGATAAAAGCTGGAGAACCACAGGTTGATAATCATTACTATAAAGTGCTGAGCTATGAAGTCTATATTAATCTTTGATTGTAAGGAAATTACCCTAAGTAAAATCTTTTACTGTATAGTAATAAGTAATACAGGGCGACTTGATACTGACCTTACAAGGGGCTGATGTTTTGTACATTTACTTTTAGACACGAAAAATAGAAATATAGCAAAAGCCTGTGGAAAAATTATAACACTGTATAGAGAAAGCAAATGGCATTCACCGCTGGTTGTCTTCTGGACTTCTCTTTATTGTTGTATATCAATCAACATCTAAAACAAAACAGTGTGGACATTTTGGCAGATGCCGGACTAGGCTGGGTAACAGTCTGTTTCGCGGTACTTGCGCTTCTACGGACCCCTTCCATAGAAGCACAAGTACCGCAAAACAGAATGTCACCCAGCCTAGTCCGGCATCTGCCAACATGTCCACACTGTTTTATATGTCGATTGATATACAACAATAAAGAGAAGTCCAGAAGAACCAGCGGTGAGTGCCATTTGCTTTCTCTATACAGTATTATAATTTATTTCCTCTTTTGAGTACCATGTGATCACTCTCAGCCATACATTGTAGCATTTTGAACTCATTGTTATACCCATTACGTAGCGGTGCCACTCACAGTTATATATATTAAATTATCTCACCTGTGAAAAAATTATTCTCTTAGCTCAACTCAAAACGTGGAAAAATAGTTCAGCAAACCTTTTAGTTCTACAGGACAAATGGACTGTAGTGATCAGTCCTACTTCTGTTCTCAGTAGTTTTACTCATCTCTGGACAGAAGAAATACATCTGGAAATAAATAAACTCTGTATAGTGCCACAACTCCTTTGTGTGCTGTTAATCTATGTAACCCTTTTTAGGAAGCATTTAAGCTAGAAAAAAAAAATTCTAGAGGTACAGTTGTGCTCAAAAGTTTACATACTCTGGCAGAATTTTTGCTTTCTTGTCCTTTTTTCAGACAATATGAATGATAACACAAAAACTTTTTTCCCACTCATGGTTAGTGGTTGGGGGAAGCCATTTATTGTCAAACTGTGACAAACGACAAAATGACAAACAAAAACATCCAAATGACCCTGATCAGAAGTTTACATTCCCCTAGTTCTTAATGCCATATATTGCTCCCTCTAACATCAATGACAAATTAAAGTAATTTGTGGTAGTTGTGGATAAGGCTCTTTATTTTTTCAGATGGTAAAGCTGAAAAGAAGAAAGCGGGCACCGGCGCCTCGTGTGATACCTCAATACACCAAGGATAAGGATTATGTGAGAAGGTGCTCACCTGGATGCCACTTGGGCTTTGTGCATATCACCTCTCAACAGGGTACAAATCCGAATCCAGGGTCTTGTTTGGTGACAGTCCACTGTATAGGGGCCTACTACCTCTAGGGACTGCTAAGCTGACTGTACCAAAAACACAGGATACTCCCAAAATAAAGGGGCCCGTGGAGAGAGTAAGTGAATAAAATAAAAAGGAATTAAGGTACTCACAGTCAGCGCTGTCCACATAGAGAAGTGGCCGAAAGCTTAAATAAATGAATTTAATATAGTAAAAAATATATTTAATATAGCACAAATATGACGCGTTTCGAAGACATACGTCCTCTTCATCAGATAAAAAAAATGCACTTTGCTTTATCTGATGAAGAGGACGTATGTCTTCGAAAGGCGTCATATTTGTGCTATATTAAATATATTTTTCACTATATTAAATTCATTTATTTAAGCTTTTGGCCACTTCTCTATGTGGACAGCGCTGACCGTGAGTACCTTAATTCCTTTTTATTTTATACATTTGGAGAGGTGTCAGCAAGGCCTATGATGTAAGGAACACCATTCCTACTGTAAGGTACAGAGGTGATACAACGGCGCAGAAACTTGGGGAAAGATGAAGGAAAGATAAATCAAACAGGCTGTTTATGGGACGTACTTGGACGTTCCAGCATAACAATCCAAAACACAAAGCCAAGTCAACCTGTCATTGTATACAGCAGAACAAAGTGAAGGTTCTGGAGCAGTCATCTGAGTCTCTTGACCTCAATATCATTGACCCACTGTAGGGACATGAGAAGCATGCAGTTCCTCCAAGACTGCCCAGGAATTTACAGAAACTGGAGGCTTTCTGCCAAGAAGAAAAGGCAGCGTTACCATCTGCAAAAAAAAAGATCCTCTTCCACAACTCCGAAAAAAAAAACTTCAAGCTGTCATTGATGTTAGAGGGGGCAATACACAATATGAAGCCCTTCATGACCAAGCCCATTGATGCATGGATGCCCGTATCAAATTAATGCAATGTTCCTCCCTGCCTTCTAAGAGCCATAGCGCTTTTATTTTTCCACCTACAGGGCTGGTGGGGGTGTAATATTTTGCGCCATGATCTCTAGTTTTTATTAATATCATATTGGTGTGAAAGAAAAATTTTGATCGCTTTTTATTAATTTTTTTCTGATATATTTTAAAAAATCAGCAATCCTGGTGTTTCCCGTTTTACCCGTTTACCGTGCAGGAACAATAATGTTATATTTAAATAAATAGGACAATTCCACACCCTAAGATATATAATATGCTTATTTATTTATTTCTAAATATTTTTATCTTTATAATGGGCAAGGGGGTATTTTAAACTTTTATTTAGGGGGGGTTTATAAGGGGTTCTATAATACTTAAAAAAATTTATTACCCTTTTTTTAAACACTTTTAAACATGCAATCAACAGATTGCATATACTGATTTATGCTATGTCATAGCATAGCATAGATCAGTGTTATCGGCGATCTATGCACAGAGCTTGCCTGAGAGCAGAATCTATACATAGATCGCCCACCCGACAGGACAGAGGTAAGTGATTTACCCCCGCCTGTTGGTACAAGCGATCGGGACCTCGCAGGGTCCCGACCACTCAGTGACAGGAGCTGGTCCTGTCACTGAGTACCTTAAATGCCGCGATCACTACAGATCGCGGCATTTAAGGGGTTAATGACAAGCAGCTGCGGGGACGCAGCTGCTTGTCATTATCCTCGGCTCCTTGGGACACTGATGTGTGCGGGACCACTCTCACTGCAGGGAACCGGCACACATCAAGAGCCCCGCAGGCAGAGTCAGGAACGTGCATATACGTTCCTGCTGCACTTGGTATGTGCAGCAGGAACGTATATCTACATATTGCTGATGTGAAGGAGTTAAAAACTAAAGTATGTAACCTTTTGATCATGGTCATTTGGATGTTTATGATTGTCATTATGATTTAAAAGAGAGAACACGGTAGTCTGACAATAAATGGCTTCACCAAACCAATAAAAGGTTTTAGTGTTATCATTCATATTCTCTGAAAAAAAGGACAAGAAAGCAAAAAATCTGCCAGAGTATGTAAACTTTTCAGCACAACTGTATATTCCATATGGGTTTTATATACTTAATTTATATCTGAGATTGTCCTTGAAATACCAAAAGTATGAACTTTGGAAACTGTAGCAGGTGTTTATTTCACCCTTAGCTAACCTAAAAGGACTAGAATATGCATCAGAAAAGCCCACAAAAGGTAGAATAAAGCTTTCAAGTAAAATATGTGTGTATTTCATTTCAGCATCAAAAAGTCAACTCTGACTTTTGTCTTTCCTAGACAGTGCACAGATATAAAAGAACTAAGATGGTTAAAAAGCATTGCTTCTAAAACATTTATATAAAATTGCAACATACTTTTTATGCTGCTTGAAATATATAATGAAAAAAGCATCAAATGAAGGCTGCTTTCTATAGTCACTGGAAGAAACCTGTGCTTGGTAATAGTTTTATTTACAGCACTAGGAATTAGATATTTTTTTTAGTTTTTGTTTTTTTAGCAAGTGACCATGGGACAGTACTTAATGTATGTTCCCATCAGGGGCATTTGTTATTGTATTGTAAATCTAACCTGCTGTTAGGTCCCAATAGCACATGCGGCGCTGGGGATGAAGTTTATGTCCCATGAAAATGAGGTGGTCTGGTGAACTGGGGGCAGGACTACCACCCTCGGTGAACCGATTCAACCAGGCCGGCCTGCCCTACCTAATGAATATTCCTCCAGCGCTCTGCAGTGACAAGCCCCGGAGTGATGTCACTGCAGAGCACCACCCCAATATTCATGCCCGGCTGGATTAGTACTGAGGGTGGTAGCCCTGCTCTAGTACACTAAAGCGCATCATTTGCATTAGGAATAAACAACAAAGTACAGTACATGAAGATGCATAGCTATGCATCTAGAGCCCTGATATCAGTGTATAATATAGCATGTCATTCAGTATTGCTTGTTTTTGGTTTGCACAATACACACTATGCTTTAATCAGGTGGTTTCACAGAACACACATGGTTAACTCCACTGTGACCTGCTTCACCTGAGTTTTGCCTCATTTCCCTCCCCCCCTCCCCCTCCCTTCTCCTATTCCAGTTATGCAGAGGGGTGGAACTTGGGTTTTCAGACGCCATTACCCAAAGCATATATAAGTTTGCCTATTATGTTGTTGTACTGTCATTATTATGGGGCTTGTCCCCGAAACGCGTAGACGTGCTGTTTTTAACATGGTTGTTGTTTTTTAATATGCTTTGGAATAAAGATTTTTGGACATTTTAACTCCTTCACGTTTTTTTGGAGCTGTGATTTCCTTCTACTTTTATGGACTGCATACCTGGGTGAACGGCCCATTTCTTATCACCTGCTCCTTACCAAGAGGGTTGCCGTCAATATTGGGACATATTCACATGGTGAGCTGACCTTGTTCTATAATTTTTTTACACAGATGCACAGTATTGTTACAGTAGCTACTATATTTAGGCCAGTCAAAAGGCTATGGTTGCGCTGTTTTGCTAGTTTGTCTTTCCTGTCCTAATATATTATTCAAATTGTGATCACTTTTTGCAGCAATATGAAAAGTGTTATGTATTACATAAAAGCATTTTTAGCTCAAGCCTCCTACTTAGAAATTCCTGGAGAGTATTTGCCCTAGAGTTAGTTATTTATGAAAGGAAAAATGAAATAATTAGTTATGGTCAGAGAATGGTGATGACCGGCTTCAAACACAACTTTCATTCTGGACACTGCATGCATTATTGGTATTCCCTTTAATGTCTGGTTGGCACTGTCTGAACTCTGTGACCCTTAGCTAATTTGCTTACTTGGAAATCATCTCACAGTGCATTTATTGTACAGAAAAACTACAGTATGTAATGCAAGTTAATGAGCTAATTACAAGACATACTGGATCTTGTCTGCTGTAAAATTACCAGTCAGGAACCTGATGGTGGGAGTATTACCCTTTACCTATTCTGCAAATGATAGGGGGACATCAAGAATAGTGTCATTGCAATGCTTATGTATAGGGTCCTAGAAATTACACATCCCATGTACATGTTTTTATTAGTGGGGAAAAAATTAAGAGGTACTCCACAACTATAAAAAAGAATTATGTATTAATGTGAGGGTGAAATAAAAAATAAAATAAGAAACTTTACTCACCTGCTCCACTGTTCTTCAACTGCTGTTTCACTTGGTCTCCCCACTGCTTCCTGGTTCCCACGATGACTACCTATTGAATACTAGTTGGCTACCGTGGATCCATGCTCACCACTGTTTATGGACTTTGCTGCTCTGAAAACCCATCTTGGAGGCAAACTGTATTAATACTTACCTCATTCCAAATGAAATCACAACAAGCTCCCAGCTTGGCCTGATTAACAAGCCTCTACTATATAAAACTAGGGGAGACCTATAAATAAAGCCAAGTCAGGCAAGAATGTTGACCTGATAAAGGGGCTAATTTGGTCCTTAAATACCTTGGAACATATTTATCAAAAATACATAACTGGCAAAAGCCACAGAAAAGTTGCAGATTCTTACCTTTTCCGTGGCATATGCCAGCCATAAGCCTGGGGGTGGGGGGACTTAGGGGGATTTTGGCATCAAGGTTTATGTATGGAAACAGGTATAGACCATGCATAAATACACGCTTGCTGCGGCTCAGTTAACAACTAAGGGGGAATTTAGGGTCCTATTATACAGGGCCAAAGAGACGATTATCGGCTGATCACTTTCTTTGAGCTAGTTTAAAAATCATTGTCCCCAACCCCACATCGCTCTATGTAATATGGGGCCGCTGATGAAAGTATACAGAAAATTATAAAGTTATACTTACCTCTCCAGGGTCTTCTGGTGTCCTGCTGCCTTTCCCCTGCATTTTCTGCTCACCCAGCCGCCGCTGAAGCTTCTGAACCAGTCTCTGAAGTGACAGGCCACTCAGCCAATCAGTGGCTGCGGTATTGTCTATGTCACTGGCTGAGAGGTCTGTCACTGCACAGATGGATTTAGAAGCTTCAGCGGCAGCTGTAGTGAGTGGGGAAAAGCCAGAAGGACAAGGGAGTGTGGAGAGGTAAGTAAAACTTAATTTTTTTCTACAAGTACTATTGACAGGAAACAAATCCAGAATCAACATTTCAAGTCTTGAGATGAATTAAACCACTTAGTGCAGCACAGACTGTCTCAGGTATCTTGAGCTATGCTGGTTGCAGTGCATCTTACAGCTTCTGGAGGGTACGTGGAGGACCATAACATTGCCATCATCAGCTTGTGTTCTTCCATAAATGGTCTCAGCGTGTTTGTCCTTTAAAGTTTATTGCACTAGAACCTTGAAGACTAATTATAGGGGTATAGGGGTATTACCATTGACTTCGGTTTTAGAAGTTGGAAGGGTGAGCCACACTAATATTTGTTATATTTGCGTTAAAGTTTCTTGTCTGACATACCAACCTTCATCTGTTCAATAAAGTAGAAAACTAGAAGGCAATCCTTTGCCAATGAGCTGAGGTCCAATTCCTGTACCTCTTTGACTTTGTTAGCAGAGGTGTAGTGACAATCTCTCTGCTTCAGAGTCCTGTACACAGTAGGGTTCACAGAACTGTTGTCTTAAGGCCCTATTACATGAAGAGATTATCGGCCCCATTCGGCCGATATCGGCCGTTGCCGCCGATAGTCGTCTCATTTAATAGAAGACAACCTTCAGCCAACATGCACGATGTCGGCTGATCATTGTCTTTCAACGCGTTGAAAAATCAACAATCGCAATAGCAGCGGTCCGCTGCCATCACCCCGTGTAACAGGAGCAGCGGCGGCAGCAGCAGACCTCCGCTATGTTCTATGGGCTGCCTGGACGATCTAGCGATCACCAGGGCAAGCCCCCCCCTATGCCGTGCAGTTCCCCAAGCCCCCCCCCCCCCATGCTCTTACCCGTTCGCTGCCGACGCGCTGATAGCGCTGGCAGTGAGTGGGGAACGAGGAGCAAGCGAGGACTGACCTGACAGGTTGGCGCATGCTTACTTCCTCTCGTCGCCCCATGTAATAGGGGCTTTAGACATGTCTGGCCACACTTGCCTGAAAGCCAATAATAATCATCCCTTTTTCCAACTCCCAACTTCCATGGCAGCAATGAGGGATATGTGTGCAGACAGTATATTGGACACCCTATATAGCTACCAAGGTGCTAGCTGCTCAGGTGTTTTTCTTTAGTAATAAGTCCACAAGCCATGTGATTAAAGGGTGAATATAGACAAGTGGTGACTTCAGAGCACTCACTGGTCCACTTAACGCAGCATGCCTAATGATACATTCAGGAGCAGCATAAAGCATGGACCTCCGCAGCTCTAAAGATCAGCTTAAATGTAATCTTGCCAAATCTAGAGACCCACTTTGAAGACACAGCAATCTCTCTTAAGGTTAGATTTATAAAAGGTTACCTAAGGCAAAGTCAACATTATGCAAATCATGCCTTAAAAATAGTAACATTTACCAATCTATAACTCTTAAAAAAATAGCCTGAAAATGCCTTGAATGTTTCAAATTAAAAGCGCTCGTCTGCATTTCCACTTTAATTAGCTGCTGGAATATGAGCTTTAAAATGAGTCCTTTATAGCTTTCCAGCCTCAGCTGCTGGTGTTGAACGGGCGAACAATTTGTATTATTTTTCTTTTTCTCATTACCATTTGATGGCTTAAAAGCTGTAAGGCAAATTACCTGATCAACCGGAACCTCCACTTTCGTGTTTTCATCTTCCTGAACTTCTGATGCCCCCCACATTTCTGATCTGTCTTCACCAGCTTTGAAAATGCCATCATCTGCACAAAAAAAACAAGAGGAAAAAAAATTGTTTTACTGAAATATGGCTCGATTCTGGCCCTCTGTGGTGGAATAAAACAACTACAGCTGGTGGACGGATCATTCAGCAAACTAAAGTTGTAAAAAGCAATTCCAGTACATTGATAAAAGTCATCTGAGATTCATCAGGCTTTAGTAAATGACATAAATCTCTAATAATATTCTGCACCTTACAGGGTGTAAAAGCCATTAAGCATCATACTGAAAATGCATCATTTCAAGCATAGAGTTCTATAGCTACCTGTAAGCTCTTCTCACCTTTTCACGTCAGTTATCTCATTCTGCCTCCTTAAAGCACCTCTGGTTGTTCAATGATCTGAGATAACTGACTTCAAAAGGTGACAAGGTGTAAAGGTACACAGGCAAAAATGGAAAATTCAGGCACCTATAGCAATCAGCTATAACATTAGAACCACTGACAGGTGAAGTGAATACCATTAATTATCTCGTAACAATGGCTACTGTCAAGGATTGGGATACATTAGGCAGCATGTGAACAATTGATTTGTTAGAAGTGGAAAAAATGTGTAAAAATCTGAGCATCACAAGGGTCAGATTGTAATGGCTAGATAACTACGTTACAGTAGCTTTAAACTGGCAGTTCTTATTAAGGTGTTCCCAGTATACAAAAGTGGTGCAAGGAAGGACAACCTATGAGCCAGCGACAGGGTCATGGGAGGCCATGGCACATTGATATGCATTGGGACGCTTGGCTAGGCCATCTGAGTCAATCGCACAAAAGGGTTACCGTGTCACAAATTACTGAAATACTTAATGTTAGCTAAGACAAAAAAGGAGTGAGACCACACAGTACAATGCTGCATGCAGTGTATGGGACTGCATATACCCGTCAGTGTTCATAATGCTGCCTGTCCACCATCAAGGGCTCCTACAATTGGAACGCAGTCATCATCAGGACTAAATCTTTCAGCAATGGGAAGGTGACTTAGGGCCCTATTCCACCGGACGATTATCGTTAGCATAATCGTTAACGATTAACGATCTCAAACTACCGCTATTGCGAAAGACCTGAAAACGTTCACTCATTTCCATGGAACAATAATCGTTACTTATGATCGTAATTGCGATTGTTTCTTCTTCCGTATTTCTTCGCTATTGCGTTCGTATCTATTGCGAACGACCGAACGATGTCTTATTCAATGCGAACGATTTGCGAACGTTTTGCAAACGAGCAACGATAAAAATAGGTCCAGGTCTTATAAAGCGATCAACGATTTCTCGTTCGGTCGTTAATCGTTACTGCATTTCAACCGAACGATTATCGTTTAGATTCGAACGATTTAACGATAATCTGAACGATAATCGTCCGGTGGAATAGGGCCCTTAGTCTGACATCAGTTTTTCACTTACATCATACGGATAGCCAGGTGCATATGTGTTCCCTTGCCATGAAAGAGATGTCACCAAAATGTACTAGGATGGGAGGAGGACAAGCCAGTGGAGGTAAGTTACAGAACTTAAAGGTGCTGCTGATAATACCTTGGTGTCACATACCATAGAACACCATGCAAGGTCTTGTGGAGTCCATACCTTGCTAGCTTACAGATGCTTTGGTAGAATGAGGAGGACTTACACAATATAAGGCAGGTGGTTTAAAAGGGGTATCCAACCTTTTAAAATAAGCCTGCAATATCAGATTTGCAGGGATCTGACAACAATCAGCAGTTTGAAGAGGCCCCAGTCCACATGCAGCCTCTTCAAAGTTTCCTGTTGCTCATCCTTCATTCACCTTACTTTTAGTGGCGGCAGTGCCTGGAACTCCAGAACTGTCCTATTCAAGGGAACAGAAAGGCACTGTAAGACAAGCAGCAGTACCCTCCTACCAATCTGATACTGACTGAAGGTCTCTGGATAGGTCATCAATTTTAAAAGGTCAGATAACCCCTTTAATGTTATGGCTGAAGGACGTATATAATACAACATTGTAGTTATTTAGTAAGACTGACAACTATGAGAAGATGCAGACAACTACCAGTATTTCAGCGTGGGGAAATATGGGGAAGTAAATTTGTCATAAGAAAATAGGCTATTGTTTACATCAAATTTTTATTTTAAACTTTTTTTTAGAATGTTTGATAATTTTGTTTCCAAATTTTTCATTTTACTGTATATCTAGATTTTAATATAATACTTACATTTTGCAGATTTAGGCTAGGTTCACACAACGTCAAAAATAGAGAAAAGGAGTCGGATTTTGTTATTTTAAAAAATGACAGTTTTTGCCGCGATTTAACTGACTGCAATGGTAATACATTGAAGTCACTAGGAAGACGGACGTCCAATGCACACAGTGCATTGAATAACGGATGTTTTTACTGCGGACGTCAAAATAGTGAACATGATCATTATTTTCGGACGTCTTTTGCAAACAGTGGATCTTCCAGCTTGCGACTCGTGGATCCTCTTCTTCTTCCGGTTCGGTGACGTCACCATACCCGGCCGGCGTGTGGTTCTCTGTCTTATTAGCGGCAGAGCACTGAACCCTGACTGGCTTGGTAGCGTGTAGCCAATCAGGGTTTAGTGTTCTGCGTCTCCACACACACCAGTTACATCTGCAGGGCCGGCGTCAGCACGTCATTGTGAGGGGTCCCTGCGAGGTGCCATCCGGCATCACTCTGACACCCGGGGGAGGGGGGGAGGTCCTGCAGGGACCCCTCACAGTGACCTGCTGTACAGTTAGCTGATTCCCCCCGGCCCCCCTCCCTGTGTAATCATTGCGATCCTCCCCCGGCCCCCCTCCCTGTGTAATCATTGTGATCCCCCTGGCCCCCCTCCCTGAGTAATCATTCAGATACACAGATCACTCACCCCACCCTCCGGTGTAATCATGCTGCAGCGGCGCTGGTCCCGATCTTGGCGCCTTTTTCAAACAGCTATCCTCAGCTGACAGGCGCTGTGTGTGAGGCAGGAGAGATTTCTTCCTTGCTCCGTACACAGCGCCTGTCAGCTGAGTTGTATCGGGGCGATTGACAGGGGCTGTGTACGGAGCACCGAACCGGAAGAAGAAGAGGATCCACGAGTCACAAGATGGAAGATCACGTGGCCGGACCGGAGATCTCCTTGGGGGGGCAATAAAGGACAGGTAAGTATATTAGGAAAGGGTTAACCTTGGTTAACCCTTTCCATTACCAGTTTATCAATTTTCCCTGGAATACCCCTTTAACTGATATTTCCTATTATGTCTGTACTGACAAGGAGGAAGCTGCTGGAATGTGATCCCTACAGCATTAAAGTGAAAGGTGACCTAATGTATAAGTCAACAGAAGAGGCTCACAGCTCTATTTCCCCCTCCCTGTTAAATTACCTCTTGAAGGTACTACATAGAACTTTATGTAAAGAATATCTCTAAATACTGTACAAACAGCTCAGACATGATGGCTGCCCCCATAAAAAATAAAACTTAAATGAAAGAAAACCAGAAAATAGAAATTGATTAGAAAAAAAGAACATGTTTCAGTATATTATAGACTCGTCCCAGCCCTCCCCCCCCCCACACACACACACACGCTCCAAAGGTACTCAGTCCCCTCTGATCAGTTGTGACATCACTGGAGCATCGGCGCCAGGACAAGGGGAGTGCGGTCTCTTGTGATCGCAGGGAAAACCCTTCCTGCAGCCACAAGAGTGAAGAGAAAAGGAGACGCCCGGACCCAGGTGAGTATAAGTGTTTGTTTTATTGTGTTATATACTATATTGAAGGGGGAGCACACAGGGGTCTGTTTAACTGGGGGAGCGCACATCGGGGGTCTATATAAATGGGGGGAGCACACAGGGGGGCTATATAACAGGGGGAGCACACAGGGGGGCTATAGACTACTGGGGCTTCACAGAGGGGTCTATATACTACTGGGGGCAGCACACAGGGGGTCTATATACTACTTGGGGCAGCAAAATGGGGTCTATATACAACTTGGAGAGCACACAGGAGGTCTTTATCCAAGTGGGGGAGCACACAGGGGGGCTATATACTACTGGGGGAGCACACAGGGGTCTATATACTACTGGTGGGGCACACAGGGGGTCTATATACTACTGGGGGAACATACAGGGGGTCTATATACTACTTGTGAGGCACACAGGTGGTCTATATATAACTGGGGAACACACAGGGGTATGTATACTACTGGGGCAGCACACAAGGGGTCTATATAATACTGGTGGGGCACACAGGGGGTCTATATACTACTGGGGGAACCACACAGGGGGTTTATATACTACTGGAGGAGCACACAGGGGTCTATATCCAAGTGGGGGAGCACACAGGAGGTCAATATCCAAGTGGGGGAGCACACAGGGGGGCTAAATACCCCTGAGGGAGCACATAGGGGGCCTATATACTAGTGGGGGAGCACACAGGGGGTATATACAACTGGGGGCAGCACACAGGGGGTTTATATACAACTGGGGCAGCACACAGGAGGTCTATATACTTCTCAGGGAGCACACGGGGGGCTATATATAACTGGGGGAACACACAGGGGTCTAAATAGTACTGGGGGAAGTAAACAAGGGGTATATACTACTGGGGGCAGGACACAAGGGGTATATACTATTGGGGGCAGCACACAAGGAGTATATATTACTGGCAGTAGCGCACAAGGGGTATATACTACTGGGGGCAGGACACAGCGGTCTATTGTTTTGGAACGCGTGTCGAGGGGGGGGGGGCCCAGACATAACTTCGCTTGGGGCCCCAGAAATGCCAAGACCGCCCCTGTACATATATATAGTGACATTTAGGAAGGAATTAGGTGTGTTTACAGTATACTTCCTTGTGCTGTAAGATGTCACAGGCAGAGAAGCAGACAGTTAACAAATACAGCAGGTGCAACAAACTCACTGGCCGTGTGGAGAGTCTGCTGTGTTGTGCAATGTTCTGCGACACCTCTGGCCAGAGAACTGTCAGCAGTGCTGTGGCAGAAGACAGCTGGGATTAAGAGCTGGAAAATGCAATGCATTATAGAAATAGTAGTACCGAGCAAATGTTCAACGAGAAACAAGTTATTCGATATGCTTTTTCTGCATTTCTGATTTTGGAATACCCTTTTAGTATACCTACCTTAAAAGCTTCTCATGGCTCTTCAGCTGCGATTTTTTTTTGGCCACTTCTGCATTTAAATGTCATGTGAGTGGGCCAGTCATATAGTAGTGCTGCAACCATTGTGATAGCACTACATACAAACCGCCTGTTAACATGGAGTATTATCCCTCTGGGCAACACAACATCAGGCAGGAGTGTAAGCAGAAATATAAGCAGTTGTAATCATTGCACTATATAAAAGACCCAGAGATCAGCCAATAAATGAGAAATTGCACATCCATCAGCAGATCACTGGAACTGTGCGGCACTATAAACACTGTAAGTGAATGGCTGCATGAACGCTCATATTGGACACAAAGTTTTATTTTTTTAAAGTGTCACTGTCATTATAACTGTCTTATCTAAATCAACGGTAGATGTGATATTACAAAAGTTTGCAATTTATATTCTTTTTTTTTCTAGTTATCATGGAAAACACGACACTTCCTGACTCATTTTTTCTCAAAAAACAGGAAACAGTCAGAAAACAGGAAGTCCTGTGTATCCAAGGCCATCTGTACGCTCGCAGAGAGAAGGCAGACATGTGACTGATGGACACATTGAGCCGTGACTCTCTGTACTGGCCGGAATGCCTGTGTTTAGTCTGTTTTTTCAAACCAGCACAAGTCAGAAAAGCTGGCTTTAGGAGACTGGACCTGGATTTCTGGTAAGTTCAGTTTTTTTTTTATAGCATGATAACAACAAAAAATAATGAATGTAAAATGCAAACTTGCTTTATATCACATCTACTGCTGATTTAGATTTTAAAATGTATAACGACAGTGACACTTTAAGCCTATTAGGAAGAAGTACCAAAAATGGTTTTCCAACAGAAACCCATATAATGCTGACACCATTCACCATCCCCTAAGCAACTGTATCCATTTAGATAAACCACTGGTACCAAAGAAGATAGGATCAATTCCCCAGATTTGGGATTTATAGCAAATTTAAGTCAAATGTTGAAAAACGAATGAAGAAAACATTTGTTAAAGGTTTTTCATCTCTGATACCGTTCTTAGTAAAACGCAAACTGTGAACACAAGACCTATAAAATGATACTGACTTCCAAATGGATGAGTCTTAAAAGATTGAACTCGTTCAACTGGATAAAAATTCAACATCTGACAAGACCAAAAAGGCACATATGAATAAAAAATGAAGGCACACTCTGACGAGACGGCCCTAATTATTTCCCTGCTCTCCACACACATGCATATGCATGCAAACATGTCTTACACAATCATGACAGAACAATTTATCACTGATAACGCCACAACATATGGGGATAATGGTGTCTCAGGAAAAAAAATTGTGCTCTTTTTGACTTTTTTTTTAAGCCGGCCCTAAACACCAACAGCATTTATAATATAGCAGTGCAAGATTCTGCCATTCCCTTTTATGAGGAAAAAGGAAGAGAAAAAAAAAATATCATGAGGCTTTTGTTCTTTTTCAAAACGTACAGGGCCTTGAGCTAAATGTTATATAGCAATATATCTGAGGCACTCTCCTGATTTGTAATCTAAACACGTGCATGTCCTTTGGCATCCTGGATAATCTATGCATATGCCTTTGTAGCTGAGGTAACTACATACAATAAAGTTGGAAAACCATTGTGTTAAAGAAATAAATAAAATCAAATAAAAGCCATACAGCCAGGCATTACATCATCTTTATCTGAATTTCAGAGAACATAGCGATTGTTTGTAGTCCTTGATATAAAAAGGAGGAAAATACGGTTTAAATGAATAGAACCATCTGCAGCTGGAGAAATATCACGACTGGTCCATGGCAGCTCTGTCTTGCGTCTTTCCTGTATCTCTTTTGTTTGACAACAGACCGTAATTAGAAAATAAGTGATTTCATTTTAGAAGCTGCAAATCTGGAAAAACATTCTCTGCAAAAAAATTAAAGGCATAAAAATCTAACAGAAAACCCATGAGCCAACACTGAGATTTTGACAGTAAGATTCACATTTTTGTTAGGTACATTGTAAATATAAAGGCTATAGCAGTCCTATAAGTCCACATGCACAATGTTCTGATTTGTGGCATTATTGCAGTGTTCTTAGAACCAGTCATGTTTTTTTTTAGTGAAAAAGCAGCATGCTCTCAATACATGATTAAAAAAAAAAAAAAAAATTACAGAATGTTTTTTTTTTTCCACAAGCACTTCAAACTGCAGAAAGATGCCAAAAGAGTGGTAGATGCCTGGAACAAACTCCCAGTACATCTGATTCAAAAGTCAACAGAATCTGAACTTAAAGGGCTTCTTCTGCCGGGCCCCCTTTTTATTACAATTGCTGGGAAGGGGGTGGATGAAAACAATTACATCTACACCGGGATGGCCCGCATCTTGGTGCTCCGGTCTGAGATGGGCATAGACGACAATTGAAAGGACCTGTTTCATTGAGGTGAATGTAAAACAATACTGAGCATGCCTTGTGAATAGAGATAAGTGCATGCAAATCCGGCAAATCAAAATTCGCTGTGAATCGGGCAGTGAATTTGCTTCATTCTGCTAAGCGAATTCCCGACAATTCATTAAGAAAACTCGGAATAAAAAACAAAATGCCGTCCGCGTATGCTGTCTGGAGCATCACTGGGCGGGAGAAAGGGATTAACAATAATCTCTAGTGCCTGTGCAGGTCCCTCTGTGATGTCAGAACCCCTCCCCCCTCCACCCCTATATAAGGTGGTCTGTTTACAGAGGTGGCCAATTGGCTGTGTGTGGAAGAGAGAGCAGGATCACAGCAGGCAGCAGGGAAAGACTTACAGAGAAACTTAGGGACAGACAGGAGAGGAGGGCTGATTGTGGGTGATATTTTTTGTTGCAGCTGCCAACCAAGTGTCCAGTTTCCCAAGTAACTGGGTGCCTATAGGAATTCACTGGGACCAGTGAAGACACAGTCCATATTATTCACTCACTGGGCACTGTAAACTCCTATTGAGTTATACTAATTTACTGGGATCAGTGAATGGAGTGTGTGCCTTACTTAAAGCGGTTGGCCACTTTATAGTAAAATTTCTCAGTGTACAGTATTAGTAGGTAGGGATGCACGATGCACTGAAATATTGATACTACTATCGATATTTCGGGCAAAAATATGGTTCGGAACCAGGATTTCCTGGTATCGATACCTTATGTTAAGCTGCATAATAACGCAGCTTAATATAAAGTATAGAGCAGAAAACACGGCCGGCGGCTAGCTAAGCACCGTCCAGGTTCTCTGTGTGCCGCCCCCTGCAGTTACCTCCTCTTCTCTCCCTCCCTCCGCTCCCGGCTGTGGCAAATTCAAATAGCCAGCACACAGCGATCACTAGTGCCGGCTATGTAACTGTGTACATGCCGCTGTCACAACTGACAGCGGCATTTAACCTCTTCCCAAGCTCCAGACTTGTACTGCATATTGGAGCAGGTCCGCTGAGGAGGAGGAGATGCAGCCACTATATATCCAGCGCAGCTGTGAGGTGGGGGAGGCCGGGGCTGTCAGGATCAGTGCGGACATCAGTAATGTGGGGGTGACTTATCGGCTCTGGCTAAAGGGGGGATGTAACCTGCTGATTACCCTGTCACACAGGTGCAGGCTGTGCAGCCTTCATTTTCTTAAAAACGGCATTCCAGCGCAGATAGCGTCCAGGGGAAATCACACTGACCGGGAAGCAGGCTGCCTGAAGAGAACGCTGCAGCCGCCCGACAGCCTGCTGGACGCTGTGCAGGACTGGTCGTTATGTCATAAATCATGGGTCTGTATGTGAGGCAGCTGAGGCGGCGTTCTCCATAGGCAGTGTGGTGACCTCTGCCGGGCCTGTGTGTCTCCTCCCTCCTCCACAGCCTCCCTGTGCAGCCTCCACGATCCCCTGCCCTGCTGTAAGCCTGAGGATTCTTATCTCCTCTTTCTATCGCCTATCTCTGCCTGTTTAATTACACAGTGCTCATAAGCTCAATAATGCAAGGAGCATATCATAGTCCGTAGTAAGTAGAGTAGAGGTTGGGGGGCACTCACCACAGGTGGATTAGCATAAAAGGCCATTGTACTGGAAGCACATGAAGCACATGGAATGGACATCAGCGTCCTTGCTCGGCGTGGGGCAGATGACAATGCGCATGCGTTGGCATACTACCGCCCCCGGGGCCGGCAGATCGCTGATGACGTAGGAGGCTGTACTGTTTACCATCACCTAGGTAACCGTGATGGTCAAGAAGCTGTATGGAGCTAAATACAGCATTCATTTAGCTCCATACAGCTTCTTGACCATCACGGTTACCTAGGTGATGGTAAACAGTACAGCCTCCTACGTCATCAGCGATCTGCCGGCCCCGGGGGCGGTAGTATGCCGACGCATGCGCATTGTCATCTGCCCCACGCCGAGCAAGGACGCTGATGTCCATTCCATGTGCTTCATGTGCTTCCAGTACAATTGCCTTTTATGCTAATCCACCTGTGGTGAGTGCCCCCCAACCTCTACTCTACTTACTACGGACTATGATATGCTCCTTGCATTATTGAGCTTATGAGCACTGTGCACTTTATACAGCACATCGCCACTAGACACTATGCTCTCTACACCTTAGAGATCTATATGAGCATGAATATGCCTTATTTGTTTCTAGCACTTTATCTTACATTATATTTTATTCACTTGTTTTTATATGCAAATGACTGTATGACATCACATATTATGCTAATATGTTAGCTATATAATGACATCACTGAGACACTCCCACTATGCTTGATAATGATCCTGTGAGAGGGTAGAAACGTCGCATCTCTGTATTTTTTGTACCCTTTTGTAATAAATCACATTTTTCCACGTATGCTGGCGTGCTGCAGAATATCTGTACATATCTATCTCCTCTTTCTCCTATCTATAATAATAATAATTTTATTTGTATAGCGCCAACAGATTCCGCAGAGCTTTTTTATATGCATACAGTACAGAGGTACATAATACACAGTAAATAATAGAATAAATAATAAGAATAAATAAAAACAACATAAAAAATACAAAGTATGATTGCAAGTAAACATATAGAGTGCAGGAACCGTCAGAGATAGAGCGAGGGAAACAGAAGGGGGAAACAAGTTTAGAGAACGTTATAAGCGAGCCTGAGGAGATGAGTCTTCAGGGCACGCTTGAAACTGTGAATATTGGTATGAGTCTGATGTCTTTAGGTAGGGTGTTCCAGAGAACTGGTGCAGCATGAGAGAAGTCTTGGAGGCGGGAATGAGAGGTTCTGATTATGGAAGATGTTAAGGTTAGATCATTTGCAGAGCATAGAACATGGGAAGGATGATAGGTGGAGATGATATCTATCTCTCTGTCTCTCTCTTTCCCTTCTGTCTCTTCTCTCTCTCTCTCTCTCTGTCCCATCTATCTATCTAACTATCTATCTCCCATCTTTCTCTCTGTCTCCTATCTATTAATCATTTATCTATCTCTCACTCTCCTATATTTCCTATCTCTCTCTTCCTCTCCTATATATCCAATCTCTCTCTCTCTCCTATATCTCCTATCTCTCTCTCTATCTGTCTCTTCTTTCTCTCTGTCCCCTCTATCTATGGCATTTCAGTGTCTGAATATTCTGTGGCAGTCTCCCCATGTACATAGTGCCAACCCTGGTGCTGTGCATGGACCCACTGCAGTGCCACAATATATACAAACACTTACACTGTATATAACAATCCTATAATTATCCGGATCATTTGCAATAATTGTTATGACACAAGTTACTGGTTAATTGCAGCTGCGGTATGGTTATTTGTTGCATGGTTTTTAAATATTTAAATACCTTGTGGGCAATAACTGCATTGCAACCACCATAGACTCAAAAGGAGTCTCCCAAAATATAGGATACGGAATAACTAGCTGATTGGTGGGAGTTGTAGTGCACAAAGAGATATGTTGGGAGTTGCAGTTGTACAACAGCAGCCTCCTTGTGCACAACAACTCCCAGCATACCCCCTTGTGCACAACAACTCCCAGCATATCTCCTTGTGCACATAGAGGTATGCTGGGAGTTGTTGTGCACATATCTGCAGTCTGGGAGGGGCATTATATTTGTATTTTTACTGGGTTTTTGTTTTGTTTTTTTTCAAACTTTAGTATTGAAATGGTATCGAGTACCGAAATAAAATAGCTGGTATCGGTATCGAACTTAAAATTCTGGTATTATGACATAACTATTAGTAGGTGTACTCACTGTATATACTGACAGCAGCTCCCTGTGTACCTCATAGAGCTAAAATCAGACTCTCCTCCTCCAGGCTGTGCTGTCCTGCTCTGTGGTGTGTCCATAAGATGGCCGACATGGAGGAGCATGGTGGACACTGGGGGTGTGGGCATGGTCACATGCTCCTCTATGTCAGCCATCTTATGGACCAACACACCACAGAGCAGGACAGCCTAGAGGAGGGGAGTCTGATTAGCTCTAAGTACACAGGGAGCTGCTGTCAGTAAGTGTAGTGAGTACACTTACTAATACTGTACACTGAGAAATTTTGCTATAAAGAGGCCAACCCCTTTATTCAGTGGCCACTCCTACTGTGTTATACAAGTTGGGTTTCATTAGTTAACTGAGCTTGCGCTTTACATAATCAGTGCTCGCACTCCACTCCTAATGTGTTAAACAAATTTGATTTTATTACTGAGCTGAGCGTGTGCCTTACATAATCGGTGGTCGCACTCCACTCCTCCACAATGCCTGTGATACAGATTAATCAATCCTAGGAAATATTATAAGTGCAGACTAGATTAACCAGCGGGTCTTTTTCTGTTGACAATATTTTACTGTTCTATGTTCTAAGCCTTAACAGGCTTTTCAGGCTTATTTCATGACATTTCTTAAAAACATATTTTTGTGGCTTCTTTTTTTATTGCCATTTAAAAGGAGTCTTTTCTGGCATTTGTTTTTGTCCTACAAAGCAGGTTATGGATCAAACACATAACAAAAGTGCACACACATCGGGGGGGGGGGGGGGGCACAAAATGCCTCACAACAACAATCTTCTAAGTTTCTAGCTAAATATTCACCATACACAAATGTCAGATACCTGTGCTATAGTGGTCAGACATAGGCCCAGATTTATCAGCTCTCTTTCAGTGTCTGCAGTGCCGAATCATCAAGGATCCACAGGAACTACCCCCTCAGCCAGTCAGTGACCGCAGCAGTGCCCCACCTGAATGAGCATTTCTGAGTGGGGCTGTGACATTACAGAATCAGAAGCCCGGTGGGGAACCTTGAGCCGTGACACTGAACTTCAGGAGCATGGGAACAGGTAAATAGGACTATCCTACCTGGATTTTTCACTGTTGCCTAGAATATCCCAGAGCGATAATCGGCGGAATCAGGCCAATTTTGTCGATTTTCACTCCATGTAATAAAGAGAACAATCGGCCGATAAAACAATCAACTGCTGATCTTTTCTTAAAGTCCAAACCTAAAATCATCAGGTACGCATCGCTACATTTAATAGCAACGCGTGGCCGGTGGCTGATGATTGTCGTGTAAAATAATAAAGTATTAACTTACCTTACCACGTTTCCAGGTGTCCTTGGGCCTTCCCTGGTGTCTTCAGCTCTGCCTACTGTTCTGGTCTCTGCAATGTGAGGCCGCGGCCACTCAGCCAATCACTGGCCAAGGCAGACTGCGGCAAGTGATTGGCTGAGCGGCCAGTAGCCTGTCAGTATCGAGACCGGAACAGGCAGAGCTGCAGAGACCAGGGAAGGCCCAAAGACACCAGAAAACGTGGTATGGTAAGTTAATACTTTATTATTTTACACTAAAAGCAAGGGCTGCACAGACAGTCCTTGCTGCCCGATAGTCGGCCCATGTAATTTCTTAGAAAGAGAGCGCCAATCTGCTAGATCAGCACTTGTTTACACTTTATGGTTTGGCTGTGTAATAGGACCCTAACATACACACAGCCTGATGCAGCCATAGCACACTGAAGAAAATTGGAACATTTTGCCAGAATTTTTTGAAGGTGGAGTCAGAGCCACTATATTTTATCCGACTCCAGCATAAACTAGCTCCAATTCCATAGCCCTGGGAGTAACCACAACTAAAATCACCCTGTCAACACCCTGACAGATTACCGTAAGAATGCCAAGCAGGTTTACAGAATTGGCTAGGCTTCCATTCACCTGGGGAAGCAATTCCAAAAGCATGAGTACTGAATAACCTGGAAAATTCAGGGTGGTTTATCTTTCCCCTCTGACAACTAGGGTGCACCCCAATCCACCGTTGCACTTCAAAATACTTCAGATATTTATAAATCTACAGCTTGAGTGGGATTTATTTTTTTTTATGACAAGTATACTTTAAGTGGTTCAGTTACAAGCGTGAAATGAACTAACAAAAAAAATTTGAGGGACCACATCTTCTCGTGCAATCTCTTAAAACTGTGGCAAAGATTCGCAAGTCATTTGTAATATTGTGACATCAAGAACTTATAACCTAAAGCCCCTATTACACGGGCTGATTAGAAGGAGCAAGTGAGCACCAACCTGTCAGGTCAGCACCCGCTTGTTCCTTGTTCCCGGCTCACTGTCGGCAAGTGTAATAGCGCCAGCAGCAAGCAAGAACGAGAATCAAGCGAGCGACGACCTGACAGGTCAACATTCGCTTGCCCCTTGTAATCTCCTCATGTAATAGGGGCTTTAGTCTATATGTTCTTGCTGTCAAAACATTACAAATGCGGGGGGGGGGGGGGGGGGGGTTGGGCTGCCTGGGTGATCGCTAGATCATAGAAGATAGCGTCAGTCTGCTGCCGCCACTCCTGTTGGATAGAGCAACGACAGCAGGCGGCTGCTATCTAGATCGTTAATGTTTCAACATGTTGAAAGACAACGATCAGCCAACATTGCGCATTTTGGCTGATCGTTGTCTTCTATTACACAAAGTGGTTATTGGTCGCAGCGGCCAATATCAGCCAATAAACGATTTGTGTAATAGGGCCTTAGGTCATCTAAGTATTTTCCCGGTTTTCACAGTGTCTAATACTTTATGATAAATCTGGTGCATCTAGTGTACTTAGTCTTGTCTAACTTTTAGATCAACCATAAAATGTGCCACTATTGTAAATCCAAATGTTTATGTAAGTTTAGTTCTTATTTCAAGCCATCCAGCCTTTGTTGCTAAGCAAAACACACTGTTTAGGTGAAGAACTGCAACATGCGAGCTAGGCACAGGGGACCATTCTGGTTACAAAAACATTAGTAAATTTGCCCCTGTATTTATATAGGAAAAGTCTGGCACTTGGTATAGAGATCTTGATTTAAGTTTAAGAAAAACATTATGCTAAATATACAACATATTTGGGTGGCACCCTAAAAAAATCTTTTGAGACCATGATTTTGAAAGGGTATGCTGAATAGGTGCCCATTAAAAGAGTTATCCAGTGCTACAAAAACATGGACACTTTGCCCCCTCTCTTGTCTCCAGATTAGGTGGGGTTTCAAACTCAGTTCCATTGAAGTAAATAGAGCTTAATTGCAAACCACATCTGAACTGGAGACAAGAGAGGAGGAAAAGTGGCCATGTTTTTGTAGGGCTGGATAACCCCTTTAAGCATACAGTATGTGTCAATGGGATACTTGAACAACCCACAGCTACAATTTCATTAAAAACAAACCAAGCACATTCAAGTATCAGTGTATACAAAAAAATTGCATATCCTGCAATATACATTATTTTTATCAGTTTTCAAAAAACATATGCGTCTATATAGTCACTCTCCGTTTTCTACATCTGTCTGTACCATTTTGCATAAATAAAAAATGTTCCCCCTTCTTTCGCATATTTTTTTGCTAATGTGGAAATACAAGACCTTTCTAATCTATATTAATGACTAACTTACTCTTTACAATTCATGTCACAACAAAATGCAAAAATAGACATTACAATGGACTCCAAAAATTTGGCGTTAAAAAAAATGTCATCTTTAATAAATGGAAAAGATAAATGGCAAAGTCGTACTTCTATTCATAAAGCTTTTAGCCGATTTACATAGAAAACAACCAGAGTAGGAAAGCTGTCAAAAGAGCTCATTATTTCCCAGTAACATCACCAAAATCCTTTTGTACACGCTGGTAAACAAGAAAATTACATGCATGCACTAAATAGCAAATGAGTTATAAATCCAAATAACTAGTACAAAATCAATATATTTTAAATAATTAAGCATGCCAATTAATACCTTGTGCCCAAGCTTCCTTTCTAACCATTGGCAACTATAAAAAATTTATTGGAGCACAAATTATAACATTACACATAGCCATTTAATGCATTTCAAATCTAAAACTGATTGAAGTTTAGCAGTAGGAATAAAAAAAAAATCATTGTAATAATGGCCTGCTCTGAATATTTTATGGAAATCAGTGTCATTTATTAACTGTAAGCTCTGTATGTAAGCAAGAAAGTTAATGTGACCATAAACATTTTTAATGTGATTTACCACGGAGGCTGCCTCATAAAAATGCAAAATCAAATTAAAAATAAAATGTAAAAATCTTTGCCTCATTAAATCCCATGGATTGCTGTGAGGGATGGAGAAGGACACAAGTTTATGATTTGCTGTCGATAATATAATTTGCTGGAAACAGAAAAAAAAAAGGAAAGCAAAATGGTGAGGATATTAGTGAAGGTATATTTCAATTAAAAAATTTAGAAGACAAATAACAATCTATGTTTAATAAAAATCCATAAAGGCAATGACATCTGTCATAACTAATGCTTGGAAATAAAAAATGCAAGCTAATTTCCTTTGCTGTCTTCATCTACAGGACCATTGCCTTTTGTAACTGGTCTGGAGATCAGTTCTCAGCGCTCCTATACAGCAGCTCTGTAAGAGTCCATTAAAGGAGGGCTATATCTAGAAATGAAGGCTAAAAGTCAGTCTTTGGGATTATCTACATACTCCTGGAACAAACCGAGAACACATGGGGTTATTTCCTCCTGTTTTTATTATATTCTGATGGCAAACAGCAAGGGGGGTGCTTAGTCACTGGGAGGGGCTTAGCATTTTGGGCACATTTATTGTATGCAGCACTGGTGGATGATGCGCAAAAGGTGCTGATTTTTGCCTGACCACTCGGTTTGTGCAAAAATCTACACCCTTTTCATGGAGTACAGCCCATTGGCCTGAGGGGTGGCTTAAGGGTTGTAAGAAGACAGAGAGGACACCTTGAAGCAGGCGAAAAGCATGGCAGAAATGCATATCAGCTCCTGAGAAGGTGTAGATTTCTGCACCTGCATACTAAGAGGAGCATGCCATTTCCACTGTGATTTTGCTGTTGATTTTACAGTGTTTTTTTTTTCACGTGACTTTTAGGTGTTTTGGGGCTATTATTGATACAATGTAAGCTCCAATGCAGAACCAATCTGAAACGTGATATGTTGATTATTTTCAGCTGTGTTCATTGAAAACAACATGTTTTCTTTTTCCTTTATTCTAAGGGAGCAGTTGTGGGGATTTTTTATTTAGTTTTTCTATTTCTATATTTTGTGTTCTAACGAGGAGACTTAACATCTAAAATGTGTGGTAGGACCCCACACTCAAAATTATTAGTTTAAAATGTCTAATGTATTAAACCATGAAAATATAAAAAAAACTATTACTATTAGAAACATTAAAATACTAATACTTTTAAATTAAAATGCCTCTAGCAATTATCCAATGCATTTCAGGCAGCAATGTGCCTGTGTCAAAAGTTCTGATCAGTCAGGGTCTATGGGGAAATTTATTGTTGAATCTAGTAGCTGCCATTTTTCTATCTACAGTAGTTTTAGCCATTTGTATTTGTATTGTTTGTCTTCCTTAGTTTCCTAACCAATCACACTACAGCATCACAATCAGTCCTTACTGCTATGTCATGACATTGCCCTGGTAAAACTGCACTGAACAGGCTTCACTGTGATGATTGTATAGCTGCAGGGGGGTGTTACATTACAGCACTGTATAAAGTACATACAGCAGGCTGGTGAAAGATAAGAGGAAAACCTTGATTTACCTTCTAGGAACAGCGTGGATCATTTGGATACAGCCCAGATTATCTCTCTCCAGAAGATAGGGTATGCGAAACCGCATCCACTTTATGTAATTTGTTCTCCCTGACAACAGGCAGTGGACTGCGGGTTGCAGAGAAGTGAGATAGCTAGGGGCCAAGACTTTAGGATGTTTTTTGGGTGATTTACAAATATGTTGGGAATCGCATAGGCTATCTATGAATTTGTTGTCAGTGAGCTGACCATTACTACATCTGTTTGAGGAGGCTGACTGGTTTTGACTGCTATGACTGGTGTTATATACATTAATTCTAGAGATGAGCGAACCTCGAGCATGCTCGAGTCTATCTGAACCCGAGCATTCGGCATAGCGGGGGCTGCTGAACTTGGATAAAGCCCTAAGGCTATGTGGAAAACATATCCATGTATTAATGTTTTCCAGACAGCTTAAGAGCTTTATCCAACTTCAGCAGCCCCCGCTATGCCGTATGCTCGGGTTCGGATAGACTCGAGCATGCTCGAGGTTCGCTCATCTCTAATTAATTCCTTTCCCAGTGAGATTTTCTGAGAAACGTATCAGAGTAGTACTATAAATCAGGGGGGAAAAGTTTGCTAATTTGAAAAACTAAAACATGATGGTAAATATCATAGTTTTATATTTATATCTGAATGCTAAATACAAATAAAATGATCACATTAGTATTTATTGTGGTCTGTAAAAAGATAACTAATTTTATGGACCGTCCACAAATTTGTAAACATTGGCGAATGCTACAAATGTCCTGTTCCCCTATGCAGTGAAGCTTTATGCATTATTAGGAGAACTTTGACTTATCAAATGTTTATTCCCGATTAATGTCTCAAATAAAAGCCACAATGATTAGCCAACAAGCAAGTAAAAGCGTATTCTACACATGACCTCATCTATAATGTGCACACATGCACATGAAATTCATTACTTGTCGGCAGCACATCTTCCCATGTAAACAAGGGATGTGTTGCTGTCTGATAATTGGGCCATGTAGATGGTATTTTTATAGAGAGATTATCTGGCAATTATCTGCTTGTGTAAAAGGACCCTTAGCCTTTCAAGAGGTTGTCCAGAGACTAATTTATATGTGTAAATGTGGTCAGTCTGGTCTAAAAGAATATGCACATACCAGAATATGCACAAAACCAGGAAGTGCTGAGCAGCAGAACCAGGCACCACCAGAACAGCGAAGGAGGGGGGATCAGGGCAGGTGACTACTTATTTTTTTAGCCCAGCCTAGTCACATTTATAAATAAAAACATGTCCCTGACAACTCCTACGATTTACAGCAACTATGAGTTCATTTAGGAAAGTCAGTTTAGGGTAAAGGAATCCTGACCGAATAGTAAGAGACTGGGAGACTAAGGAGTATCTTTTATTGCATTTTTCTACCTGTGCATTGAAGTTGAAATATGTTAAATTGATACAGCAAAAAAATACCTACATTGCTTCGCAATAATGTATAGCTCTAAATTAAGTCACACCAAAGGTACTACAGTGCGAAGGTGGGAAATTGCTGCACTCAATACAACTAACAAGGTGCAGCAAGTGACACTTAATACAACTTCACTCAATGCAACTAACAGTGTGCATCAAGTGCCAATCCATACTTAGAATCTTAATTTTGCAATCTATATAGGAGGAGTTTGTATGTGAATGTTTGTAAGAATATAAGGTTATGTCCTTAAGAGACACACAAATGCAAATGTGACCAAGATCCACAAGTCTGATTTGAGAAAAGACACTAGGAAACTTGCTTACATACCTGCCTAATAAAAAGGGTATCCACATCTGGGACATTTATGTCAAATCCAAAGGTATGCCATATATGTTCCCTAGAGGTGGCAAATAACTCTACAACAATGGCTCCTTGATCACTTCCAGCCTATTTGACTTACACTACCTTTAATAAGTGGCACTAGAAAGCCAATGTTCTTTCTTCAGCATGTATTTTTTCCCAAGGAGCACTGCCTGACCTATAATGCTCCAATCTCTTTTTTTTCAAAATCAACTGGTGTCATAAAGAGATCAGATTTGTAAATTACTATTTAAAAAAAACTCACACCTTCAAGTACTTATCAGCTGTTGTATGTCCTATAGAAAGTAGAGTTTTCTTTCCAGTGTACCACAGTGCTCTCTGCTGCCACCTATGTCAGTGACAGGAACTGTCCAGAGCAGTAGCAAATCCCCATAGAAAACCTCTCCTGCTTTGGACAGTTCCTGACATGGACAGAGGTGGCAGCAGAGAGCACTGTGGTAGACTGAAAAGACAACTTCACTTATTGTGGGACATACAGCTGATAAGCACTGGAAGGCTTAGTATTTTTTTTAATAGAAGTAATTTACAAATCTGTAGAACTTTCTGACTCTAATTGATTTGAAAACCTTTATTTTCTCCAGAGTACTCCTGAAATGATTTATAAGTGATTCGAATATTTCTGATAAATGGTTACGCTCTTGCCTAACCTACATGTCTAATATACTAATAATTACTAATATATCATATAACTTCCAGACGATAGCATAATGTTTATAACTGAGTTTTCTTTATGGCATAATAAAGGGAACCAATCAACATGATTGTGCTGATATGGTTCCCAGCTGCACAGTATAGATCAGTGCTTCTCAATTCCAGTCCTCAGGCCTCAACAACAGGTCATGGTTTGAGGATATCCCATACAAAGATCACCTGTGATAATACCTGATGCACTGAGAATAATTATATCACCTGTGAAATACTAAGGAAATCCTCAAAACATTGGTGAGGCCTGAGGACTGGAATTAAGAAGCACTGGTATAGATCTACTGTGCGGCTTCCCGAGGCAACCAGACACAGCAGTAACTTTACAAAGCGGGAAAAGAGTCCGCAGCGCAAGACCAGGAGAGGGGCAGCAACTAGTCATCTGGGCGGGGAGTCACCTGTGACTAGTCACGGCTCTTTGCCTGTCTGCGCACAGTGTGGGGCAAAAAGACCGGTTAGTGGCCTCTCTGCTAGTCCATCATCCCTGAACTGTGCACTGACCGGCAGAGAGCCATGACTAGTAACAGGTGGCTCCCCGCCCAGATGATTGGTTGCTGCCCCTCTCCTGGTCTTGCGCAGCCGAATAAAACTCTTTTCCCCCTTTGTAAAGCTAATGCTGTGTCTGGTAGCCTCAGGGAGCTGCACAGTAGATCTATACTGTGCAGCTGGGAACCATATCAGCACAATCCTGTTAATTGGTTCCCTTTAATATCTCTTTGGTTGCAAATTATTAAAACAAGACAATGTATTGTATTTTAACAGGAAAAAGAATATTTTTGAGCAATTTTTTCTCAATCATGTGATTTTTGCTGTAATGGTGTCCTACAAAGTATATAAATGAGACAGCTATTCTAGCACTAGTGAATGCCAACAAAGTAGATGAAGAGGCGATTAGATGGAAAGTTTCAGAAGCACAACATAATTTCTTCAGGCATTTCCTTGTCTGTCCACTTAACCCATTTCAGTACTTTAATCCCTAGTGAAATCCTAGGGTCTATGGTCACTAGCTGATTCATATACTTAATTGGTTGTGACTGGGAAAAAAATGACACATGATAGAAAGTGAATGCGCCGCCATCAACATGCATAGTTCCCTCCAGCAACTTGTAACCTTTCTTTGCCTTCTTACATCAAACATAGATGATAAGGCTTCACGATGAAATGGCCGCAGCAGATTTTAATTTAGTTATCTGCAGGAAACCGAACAGAACAATATTTTCTATGAAGAGCTATGCTGGGGAGAGGTAGCTAGACTCATAAACTGCATGGCATATTATGGTAATGTTTTATAGGATTTCCAGAAAGGTAATTGTTTATATATGAGCTAAATATACATATCCCGAAGTTGGTATAGGCAGAGCATTCAGTGTCACATTACAATCAGTATTAAAAAGGATTCTATGTAAATTAGAATACTTAGAGGAGCGACAAAATACTAGGTGCCTTAGATTCTTGTTGCCAAATGAACTAGAGGCAATAGCATAATTGCATGAAGGGCTTGGGGCACATACAGGAGCATAGCAGGGGGTAAGGGTATACTGGGTTATTTTATTACATTTATTTCAAACTGAAAAATGCAGAAAGTATGTAAAACAAGGAGACTAGAACAAGCATAATAGCTACCGAGAACAGGCACCAGTATCTCAACATATCTCATAACACATCATGCGTCGCAAAAGAAATCAATACACCATAGTAAATGTACTGATATCATCCTGGTTTACATTGTGTATGTAGCAGAGAGCTCTATAAAATCACCCCCAGAACTAGATCCAATATCTTAGTACTAGAGATGAGCGAACCGGGTTCGGGTTCGAGTTGATCCAAACCTGAACATTCGGTATTTGATTAGCTGGGGCTGCTGAACTTGGATAAAGCTCTAAGGTTGTCTGGAAAACATGGATACAGCCAATGACTATATCCATGATCCAAGTTCAGCAGCCACTACTAATCAAATGCCGAAAGTTCGGGTTCGGATCGACTGGAGCATGCGCAAGGTTCGCTCATCTCTACTTAGTACCAATCACTACATTAGGTATTTTAAAAGGGCAAGAAGAAGAACTTCAAAGTGAACTGCTTCCATTCTTTCCTATACACTGATCCCCAAATGACTGATTCCCTGGGACACATACTGAATGGTTTATACTTAGAATTACCAAGTTCAAATATGTTTAGTTAAAGGGGTCCAAGCAGAGGACCCCATTAATGACATCTATATATCCTTAAAGGGAATATGGATAGTGGTTATCCTCATAATACGATCCCTTTAAGTGTAAAATTATCTAACATATGATCAAAAGAGAGTGTTAATAAGGGAAAAAATACTGGAAAAAATAGTAGATATCATGTCACAACCTAATAACTACACGTGTTATACTGGAACATGTAGCATTAGAATAATATTTCCAGGCCCCTTGATCTACTTTCTCCTTGTAAACAATTTTATTTTCATACATTTACATAGACAAAAAGGGATAATTGACATTTTTTTTTACTGTTTACTTAATACTGAATAAAAAGATTAAATAATAAAAGGGACCAAAAAGGTTTAATTTCTTTTTTTACTTTTCGTGTCTCCTTAAGACAAACACAAAGCATCAATAAACTGTAATGTTACACTTAGAGAGAATTCTGTGTATGGAGTGGTGTGTGTACCAGAATACATTATGTTACCTCAATGTCACAAGCAACAAAATCTGCTTAATTCCCAGTTGACCTTACAGGCAAGAACCTGGGTCACAGCTTTTGTTCACATCCATGAAGGTTATAACGGAGGGAGTGGGATAACTGCGGTGCCATTTAATTTTCAGGTTTTGGGTGATGCTTGTCTGTAATGCATCTATATTTATTAAATCTACACAGAATTTGTCAGCACTATACATATGGCTGATTAGAAAAGTACATAGATTTTTTTTTTTTTTGCAAGAATAAGTTACTAGCAATAAATGCAATGCCCCATTTGAACACATGTCATTAGTGGGATGCTTGCTGCTCCAACCTACTGGCCTAGAACAGATCAGGCCACATCAGACGGCTGGTGATTTATGGCAGGGAAAGCCTCATTATTAGTGGAGGGTTATTGTTTACACTACATTTAACTTACAACAGTTTAACAATGAGCAAATCCCCGGTGACCAGTCTGCGGTTTCTATCATACCGATTTACAATACAGAATGATATAGTCAGTAACAAAGCAGATGAATCTTCTTTTTTAACATACTTAAATATTTATTTCAAGGAGCTAAAAATGTCTTTCCTGCCAGGTGTACAGGGCAGCAGAATAGGATGATGCAGCTACTTTCATGTCTACAGAATGGAAATGCAGAATAGTGTGCATGATAGTGTGCAGCACCTCCGCGGGTAAATTTGTGGCACAATTCGGTGCATTATTTGCGCATTAACCCATTCCGCTTACCAGAGAAACAAGTCTAAAAAGCTTCTTAAAATTAAAAATGTGGTGGTAGTCACACAGGCCAACTTTTTGTGCAAACTGCACCAGAATATAAGTGCAGTCGGCAGTGTCCCATCCTATCCCCGGCAGCGTGGCGCATCAGTGAGCTGCCTGGGGCCCTGACTTCCTGCACAGGAAGCGCACGTCACAGACGCTTCCTGTGTCAGAAGTCACAGCCCCGGCGTACAGGGAGCTCACTGATGCGCCGCGCTGCCGGGGATAGGATGGGACACCCCCGGCAGCCGCGCATCGGCCGGTGACAGTGCCTGAAGAAGAAGAGGATCGCCAGGGGAGTGGGTTGTCAGGTGAGTTTGTGTGTTTGTTTTTTTTAAATACTGCTTAGCATAGAGGAGGAGGGGGGGGCATCTATAATGGGGGGAAGAGAAGGGGGGGCATCTATAATGGGGGAAAGAGAACAGGGGGGCATCTATAATGGGGGGAGAGGGGGGCCTCTATAAGGGGGGAAAGAGAACAGGGGGGCATCTATAATGGGGGGAGAGGGGGGCACCTATAAGGGGGGAAGAGAACAGGGGGCATCTATAATGGGGGGAGGGGGGCATCTATAAGAGGGGAAGAGAAGAGGGGGCATCTATAATGGGGGGAGAGGGGGCATCTATAAGGGGGGGAGAAGAGGGGCCATCTTCAAGGGGGGGAGAGGGGGCCATCTATAAGGGGAAGGGGTATCTATAAGGGGGGGAGAAGAGGGGGCCATCTTCAAGGGGGGAGTGGGGGCATCTATAATGTGGGGGAGAGAGGGGTCATCTATAATGGGGGTAGAGGGGGTCATCTATAAGGGGAGGGGGCATCTATAATAGGGGGGGAGGGGGCATCTATAATGGGGGGGAGAGGGGCATCTATAATGGGGGTAGAGGGGGTCATTTATAAGGGAAGGGGGGTGCAACATGCAGTGGGGGCCATCTATATATACTATAAGGGGGTCACATAGAGTCAGGGCTACCCACTAAATGAGGGTGTAAAGGGGCCAATACAGATGTGCAGTTTGTAGAGAGATGAGGATGGTGTCAGTGTGAGGAGACTAATATGTCTGTCTGGCAGATTCTGTGGATTCGTGGCTCGGAGAAGTTCTCATAATGGCCCAGGGCAGGTGGAGAAGATGAAAAGGAAAGAACTCCGATCAGAAAAGACGTCCCCTGTGAGTCACCTGATATATCTGCGCTGTAATTTATATGGTGTATACAACCTGTGTGGAGCTGCTTCCACCTCTATATGAATGTATGAGGTGATAGTGATCTGTGTACAGTGGATCTTATTCAGTAGAAGAGGTGGTGTTAGTCAGTATGTGGCGGTGTTAGTCGGTATGTGGCGGTGTTAGTCGGTATGTGGTGGTAATATTTGTTACTTGTTATCCGGTACTGTGTTTTATTGGTCTCAGTATACTGGTTTTGGTCAGTAACAATGTGGTGGTGATGGTAGTGGTTGTGGTGTGGCGTTAATATTTGCCCCTTGTATACTTGTATTATTGGCAATATTGGTCTCAGTATACAGTAACAGTATGGCGGTAATATATATGGTGATAATATTTTCACTTCCTATATGCTGGTGTTATTGGTAATATCTGTCTTGGAGTGTGTATATATATATATATATATATATATATATATATATATATATATACACACACACACATACACCTACCAGTAGCATCACTTGGTCGTGAAAGGGGGGGGCCCAAGTTGACCTCTCGCACCAGGGCCCAGGAGACATTAGCTACGCCCCTGCAGGGGATCCATATTTTTTTTGCGGATGTGAAAAAGGCGGATGTTAGGAGGCAGCCCGCACAACTGGCGCGCGGATCTGCCTGAGCGCACGGCCGCCTCTTTGCCTACACCAATGGCGACCCTAGCTACTGGCCAGATTGATTGCTAGGGGCGCAGCAGTGTCCTTGTTCGTGCCGTGGCCAGGGCTGCCCTGCCCCCAGCTGAGCAGCACAGTTCCCCTGTGTTTGTGGTGCTGACTGGCAGCCGGCACCGCCAGTCAGCTTGCTATGTGTGTCCTGGGGCTGGAGTCTCAGCTCCAATTACGCCTGGAGCTGGGACTTCAAACCCCATAAATATCCTCCCATACCTGTATGCCTTGCCTGCGATAGAGCCTAGTTTACTAGTGTATCTTGACCTAGCATTTCTCTACATTGTGTACTGCTATTCTGACTTTCTGGCTTCTTGACCTTTGACTTCTCTTTTGGATCATGTTTTTGAGCTGCACTGCCTGCTCGTTACTGACCTGGACCCCTGACCCTGATTTATTGTGTTTTGTCTGTCTTGTCTGTATTCTGTGTTTACATTTATACAGGATTGTGGACCGTCAACCAGTTGTTCGCTGCCGCCTAAGGCTGTTGAGGCAAATAGGCAGGGACAGCGGGGCAGGTGCCAACATCAAGGCTACACCTGTCCTTTGTTGTCCTGTTCTCTATCCTGACAGCAGATCAAAGCTTAGCAAATTAGTTAACTTTTTTCTTTTTTTTTCAATTTTTGCTGATATGGATGCACTACGGATGCAATTAAAGACAATATTTAATGGATCCAGGAGTAGAAATAGCATACCTATAGCAGACCTGACAAATAACTGAACATGTGAATGAGGCCTAAAGTGGTATTTCCGTTAAGACATTTATAGAAAATGCACAGGATGTCCCACTTCAGTCCCATCTCGAGATCTAGGACTCTATTCGGCCCAAATATGCTCACAGAAGCGAAAAACACCTGAAGTGGCTGTTTTTTTGACACAATTTGTGTAACCTTCATAGAGGTTAATGGGAGTTAAGTACCTGGCATAGCACCACAAGCTTCCAAGTCTGTAACTCAGGATTTAGGAAAATTGTGTAAAATAGCCAGGCTTGGCTGTTTTCAGCTTCCTGACCCTTCTATGAGTTTTAATTGGTGACTACATTTGGTTTATTTATCTGGTAATTGTGTGGGACTCAACAGTGTGGTCTGTAATATGTTACAAACTGTTATGTATCTATATCAGCAATCTATGAGAACATTCTGCAATAAAGATGCCAGCTGCTTCAACTAATTTAGTCAAATAGAATATATAGAATATGCAGTGTTTAGTGAACCGTATATAAAGAGTACTATACTTAAGCATAAACTCAGTCCTGTTTCTATGTGCTCCTGTGTTATCTAACCAGTATATTCAGTTCTATTAGAGAGTATCATCAATACAAAAATGGGAACTCATTTTAACATATATAGATCTCCTACATTACAGTCAATAGAAAAATGTCACTTCCAAAACAGTCATAAAATATCTGCTCCTTTTCCTACTTGATGAGAAAATGTAAATGATTAGTCATCAGTCCACAGAACTCATGTGTGGTGAGATGTGCAATATTCACAGCCTACAGCGCTTAGCGGCAAATACATCAGATGGACAATCATTGCAATGTCAAAATAGTGCTTTTCTATTAACTCCTTCCCTTAGCAGCAATTTGTGGCAATGGCCTTTTTTCGTATTTCCTGCTTGCATTCTAAGAGCCACAATTTTAAAATCTTTTGTTCAAGATTATTGCTCACGGAAAAAGTTGTATTTTTTATGACACTCTTTTTTTATTACATTGTATTGTGAGACAATTCTTTTCTATGAAGTTTATAGTTAAAATGACATGTTCCATGGGTCAGTTGTGTTTATCAAATTTATATAATATTTATGTTTTATTACGTTTGGAAAATGAAAATGACCTGTAACTTTTTAAATTTTTTGACGACAGATCTGTGTGAGGCAGCTGTTTTCTGAGGCCCCCTTCACACGTCCGGAAAAAACATCCGGATTTCCTATCAGGAAATCCGGACGGATTTCCAGACCCATAGACTTTTAATTAGTCATGGACACCCTTCTGGATTTTTCCGGAAGGGTGTCCGTTACAGAAAACAGATCTGGAAAAAATAGGACATGTCCTATTTTTGTCCGGAATTCCGGCCCGGACGCTCCCATAGAAGTCTATGGGAGCCCGGGATCACGGGCACTTTCTGATCTACATCAGGAAAGTGCCCGAGATTCCGGATCGCCTGCGCACCCCCCCCCCCCCCCACTGCCTGTACCCCTCTCCCCCACAACTCACAGTCCTCCCGCTTCCTGGTGCCGCGCGTCCTGGTCTGCACTTGCTGTCGTCCTGCTGCTGCTGCCGTCCCCGTCTGCACTGGCACCCCCAGCCTCCCGGAGCTCAGTGCCCGGCCCACACACGCAGCAGCATCTAAACCAATCCAAACCACAATGGGAATTTTACTTCTGCAGCCTGTGGCCATCCAGGTTGCAGAAGTACAACTCCCATCATGACCTGTCAGTCAGGCATTATGGGAGTTGTAGTTCTGCAAGCTGTGACCATCCAGTTTGCAGAACTACATCTCCCACAATGTCATATTTTTTTTCTTCTGATCAGGAAATCCTGAAGGTTTTTCCTGATGGTTTCCTGAAGGTAAAAACGGATTACTGTCAGGAAATCCTGATACTTTCCTGATGACATTTGAGGCCTCCTCATCAGGATTTCCTGACAGTACAAACTGACACGGACGTGTGAATTGGGCCTTACAGGGTGAGCTGAGTTATCTTTATTGAGCTTTGCACTCATTGACAAAAACATAATGTACCAATAAGAAACTGTTAGAATAAAGCTAAAGGGTTTGTTTGGTGTAAACTTCTAATCTCTAATGCTGCCGGGGCTGTGGGGGACATAACAGAGCTGTATACTTACCTGTCTCACTCTGCCAGTTCCCAGACCGCCCACTGTCCTCTTCTTCAGAACTTCCACCAACATGCTCTGCTGACATTTCCTGCACGTCAGTGGAAGCTCTGACAAAAAAAAGGAGAGTGGGAAGTGTAGAGCTCTGTTATGTTCCCCGCGACCCAGGAACATCAACTTTGGGTCCGATGGCAAAAAGTTTTCTTTTCCTAAGTGCCTGGAAACGGACGAAGCAGAGACAAGGGTGTGTGATGAAGGTGCCACCTGTGTCTGGATGGTGGGAAAAATATGGGAGCTTCTTGGTGGATCAAATGATCGTCTCTACTCATGGTATGTCTGGGCCGTCTAGTGTACATATTTATTTAGGGGAATATGTGGTTTTTTGATCACTATTGAATCATTTGTAAGAGTTGAGGTGAGAAAATAAATTTTGGCATTGTTTTTTTTTTTTTTTTTACTGTGTTCACAGTGTGGGATAAATAATATACCATCACCACAGAGGATTCAGGCTTCATTTTGAACAATAATTGCATCCAGCTTTGCAAGACTTGGTATACACAAAAAGTCACCATCTTTCAGCTTTGTGTTTTCGTCCTCCTATAGTTCTAACGCAGATGTGATGAAGTCCACTATACATCAGCACTGGCACATTATTGAGAGATCTTATTTTCCATGATATCGCGAGAAAGAAGCCCCTTAATGGTATATAGTACTCTTACAAAACAACAGAAGAACGATAACGGGTTAAGGGGTTCCACACTGATAGGAAACCATGCATGTGGAGATGTGCATACTGCAATAACTGCAATCTTTTAGTTAGGGGAGAGACTAACTCTTTTAGTTTGTAGCAAAGGGGGGGGGGGACGTTTCCTAGTTCATCCCAACATTGGTAGCCACCATGTACTATCCACCCATGATGGCCTGGTTGCTATTTGCTGCAGGAACTAGGAGGTTAAACATCTAGGATCAGAGCTGTGTCATTTAAATAACATGTTAATCTTATTATAGCAGCTGCTGAGATTTCAGACGTGCCTCAAGAGGAGAAACAGTGATATCTAGCACTCGTACCATATATTGGCGTTTTTTAACACTTTAGAAAAATAAGCTGTCATTGCTCCATGACCCCCACCATGAGATGTGAGTTCAGGAAATAGAAAATGTATACTCATTATGGTGTTCACTTTTTCCACTGACTGAAATATATGGACTGAAATTTACTGGCCTGTTACATCGAAAATCTGTGAAGTCTAATGATGGCAGGTTTTAATTAAACACATAAAATGTCGAAAACACTACTATCATATGTTTGATAACATCACCTATGCAAACATTTGTTCCTCCTTCGGGGGAAAGGTCTGTTACTATATGCAATAGTACACTTAATTTTCAGTGTGAAACGCTACAAAGTAAGAGATAAGCAAAATTGTGCCTCTCCATACAGAAAGTGTTAGACTTCACCTTCTATTACTTGCTGAGACAGTTTAATGCCTGAAGAGCTGCTGAGCCTGTAACTAAGAATCACAATAGTTTGTGCTTTACAGTTTGATCTATCCTCCTGACCAAGGCAGCCTGCTCCGAGAGGTCACTTGTTGTTTTATCAAGGACACCAGCTGTAAAGAGAAATTAGCAGGAGGTGTAGGTCACTAGATTAAAATGTTTTTCCATTTCTACTGAACGTAGGCAACTCTGTTCTGCATTTTCTATTTTAACTGATTGCATACACACTAAAGGCTACAGTATCTACCATTTTACAAAAAAAAAAAAAAAAAGGAAAGTAAAATTGTATCATATTGTGTATACAGTTTTCATGCCATCCTATGCAGCTGTGTGGTTACAGACTACATACAAATCCTGTGTTTACTTTAAAACACGGGGCCCCTCTATTGACTGTAAGTTATCAGGAAGAAGAGTCAGAACAAGTGCAGCTTGAGAGCTAAAGACTCCTGACACGAATGCCAATCAAGTGGACCGGCACTCGGTTAATGAACCTATTGCACTAATTCACATATGATCCATGTGGCCCTTTACTTTCACCATTTGTTGGACACATATCCCCTATTACACAGGGTGGTGTGCAGTGTTGAATGATAATTTTTTTTAACTGTAAGAACGTAGTAACAGCTGCCCAGAATTTTATTAATAAGGTATAAGGTAAAAGGGAAGCCCTGATTTACCTTTCAGGCACATTATGTAACCTCCGGAGGCAGACAGGCCGAGGATATAATCCCACTGTCCAGCCTCTATCCTGCACACTTTATTATCATATAATTCTCGGCACACACCAATTCAGTTTATGCGTTTTTATTTGTATCAATCCAAGTAACAAAAAAAATATACAGGATGCGTTTCGGCTAATGCGCCTTTATCAACTATCCTGCACACAGCACAGACTAAGCCCCATCCCCAGTTCCCGTTTTTCATCTGGGTGTCTCTAAATAGACTACAGACAAACTGGAACTAAAGACAAACTGAGCCTAACAACAGAACATCAACTGCAAATTCAATGGAAGCGAGACACCTTTTGGCTAAAACATTAGAAAAATTTGTAGGGGGTAAGAAAAAAAAATAAATGAAAAAATAGATATTTACTTCATGCTATCGGATGAGCAGTTGTTAGTGTCCAGTTAAAGCTGTGCATATAAATTAGGTAGTATTCTTTAAGGGAAAGCCATTACCACTTAAGCAAGAGTGTAGTAGGTTGATACATAACCTGACTGTTATGTATATTGAACGTCGTTTCAATCTTTAGTTTTTGCATTACTACAAAAATTCTTATAAAAATGACTGAAAAGAAAAATTGAATTTCCATATGCCTATGTGGCCTGTAATATTAACAACAATAAAATGGAAAAACATTACCTTAACCAACATGACAAGCAAAAAATAAATGAAATTAAAAAAAAAAACATACAAATGCAATGTAACAGGTGCAACTCTCAGAAGGCCTATCAGGAGATTTCTAGTTGCTTGCAAGCCGCGTGTGCCTCTATTATTTAAAGGATCAATTTGTTTTCCTTCCTCAAATTACTGTACAAATCAGGCAAAGTAATGTATATAAAGGATCTTTTACTGATACTGTTTATATACTGTATGTAAGTAGATCTTGCTGCCGGTAGCACAGGTTACTTGGTTATTATTATTTTATCAGAAAGGTTTACACAAGATGGATAACAATTTTTGGCCCAAAGATATTGAGGCACCATAAACATCTGCCTTGGGCCACTGTGATTTGCATTATGGGTTATGTCAGAAAGGTATAATTTATAGCCTATTCTAAATAATGATACATTTACCATTTGTAAAAAATGGACATGCAATACATGTAACTTGCTGAAATTGAAATGTCTAGCTGTATGCAAACCACAATGTGTTTTTTTACACCTATACATGAATTTCCTTAAGTATAATTAGTTTTCTTAACCACTACCAGATAAGCACGGCAGAGCAGGAATATCTTAATGATATCTTCATAGGATGGATACTGTTATATCAATGAAAAGCAAGTTGGCAGGAGCAAATAAGAAGTAGGCAACAATTCACAGAGGAGACTTATTATTACTCTTCCAGATTGCTGCCATGCCTCTACCGGGAAGCAAATCAGAAGATGCCTGCAGGAACTCTGGAGTGTGATTATTCTCTACAGCAATTGGCTAATAATTGGAGTTCTCACTTTCTCTACTCTCAAAGGATCACATTTTTTATCGAAGCAGAATCGCGCGCTATGATGTGTCTTCTGGGAAAAGTTGGCACACTCTGAAAAGACCAAGCAGATTTTTTAAGACGGATCCAAACAGTGACAAATTGGTTCTGTCAAAGTATTTTCCAAGAAGGGTAAGCCAAATATAAATGTGAGCCAAAACGAAGATTCTATAGTATTGTAATTACAGCTATGTTGGAAACAAACCTTTGGTGAGCAGAACACCTGTAACACAGTGCTCACAAAGTCAGAGGGATTAAAAAAAAAAAAAAAAAGACTGTAATAATCAGAAACAAGAGTTAAGATAAAAAAAACCTGTGTATAAAATACACCAACGTAAACCAGTAATTTATTTAATTAAAGAAACTCTGATAGTAGGTTTATGCTGTCCTACCTCAGGGTAACATAAAGTAGCGACAGAGAAGCTGAATAGAAAAATGTATCACTTAGGGTATGTGCACATTACGGAATCCGCGTAAATCCCCCGCGGCGGATTCTGCATAAAACCCCCTTGCTCATTTTCACCCGTGCCATAGACTCTGTTCTATGGTCAGGCGGATTCCGCTGTCCGTCTAAAGAATGAGCCTTTGTGCGGGCACAAGCGCGGGCGAGCTGCGGAATCCGCTGCAGGTGATCCGTGCGGATTCCGTAATGTGCATATAGCCTAACATTGTTCTGTGCATCTGATTAAGAGATATCCCCCTCCATTATGTGCATTAGCCCAGTAGTCCTCAATATTCATGAGAAGCAGAAAACTCCGCACACCAGCTGTTGATTGGCAGTTATCTATCCATGCTGTGTATAGATAGTCAGCTGTCAAGTAGCAGCTGGAGGGTGGGGGGAGGGGTGTGGCAAGAATCTTATTCTCCTGCATATTAGGAGTACGGCTGAACAGAATGATGTAAGTAATATGCCGACCTGTTCAGCATTTCTGTCACTAGTTTTTGCTGCCCTCTTTAGGGAATATAAACCTAGTGACACTGTGCAGTAGGTGGTAGTACACTAGTGAGCAAGCGCTGAGCACCAGCTTGGCCTGCCCAGTCCGCCTCCCCCCATGCCGCCCCCTCCCAAGCCGATCACTATGCATATATGAATACGCATAGTGGGTGGCACAGAGCAACCCCTCAGCTCGCCCGGAGCAACCCCCTCCCGTGCTGCCAGCGGCACAGGAGGGGAGGCACGGGGGGAGGCGGATATGGCGGGCCAAGCTGGTGCTCAACGCTTAGGGCGACACCCCAAATGCTCCTAAACCGCTTATTAGCATAGAGGCAATAAGGGGCTATCGTACGAAAGCGGGGCAGAAGAGGAGATTTAGTACCAGCCCTGCTCTTATCAGGTAATGATCTACTGTGGCATATCAGCAGGTTCATTAGGCTAAAGCTGCTGATAGTGCCGCTTTAAATGCACAATGTGGGGCACCCAGCACTTTTTGGACACTCTCCCCTGTTGCGTTGGTTGCTGCAGCTAACGTATAAAAATGCACACTGCAAGAGGGACCTGGTATAGCCAATGTTTAAAAACTGACGGTCATGCCTTCGATACACAACCACATATGCTGGCCACTCTCGCTAACACAGAGGGAACGAGTGCCCTCCATTTATTAACATGTTTCTTCTTTTCATCACTCCTGCATGCCCACAATAAAAAGTCTTACCACCTAAAACAGCTTACTATAAAACCGGTAGAGGATCAGAATAAAGGCATTCATTGCTGACATTCAAACATTCACCAGGTCCCAGCTGATCTTTCCTTCCTGGTCCTGTCTAGACACTCAGGAAATGTTCAACAGAACCAATAACCTTCCCTTCCAATCTGTGTAATATTGCCAGTGTTCAGTCAATGAACAAGCAAATGCTGATCTCACTTGTTTGATAATCATTGTTCGAAATACAGAAATGGAGGGATACACAAACGGTCCTGTGATTGTTCACACAGCCAGTCTGATAGCAAACAATGTAAGACAGCTTAGTACATATGAATAAACAACAAACACTGTACTTCAATTGTAAGTCCTTCCACACTAATCAGAATCCACCAAAGTCCATTTTAACAACAGTCTTAAGTCTTAAAGGGGTTGTCCAGCAAAAATCTTTTTCTTTCAAATCAACTGATATCAGAAAGTTTTATAAATTTGTAATTTACTTCTATTAAAAATTCTCAAGTCTTGCCATACTTATTAGCTACTATATGTCCTGCAGGAAATGTTGTTTTATCTTCAGTCAGACACAGTGCTCTCTGCTGACATCTCTGGCTGAGACAGGAACTGTCCAGAGCAGGAGAGGTTTTCTATGGGGATTCATAGAAAACTGAGACAGAGTTCCTGTCTCGGCCAGAGATGTCAGCAGAGAGCAGTGTGTCAGACTGAAAAGAAAACATTTCCTGGATGACATATAGGAGCTAATAACTATGGGAAGACTTGAGATTTTTTAATAGAAGTAAATTACAAATCTATATAACTTTCTGATATCAGTTGATTTAAAAGAAAAAGATTTTCGCTGGATAACCCCTTTAATAGCAAAGAGTGTGACCAGAAAAATGGCTACACCGTAATGTATGATAATACCTTGGAGAAGACACATACTCATATATCGTACAGGACATGCTCACAGGCTGGTGTATCAACATCCCACAGTACAAACCAACCGACCTCACGCTTCGGAGGATAAACTCTTCCTTCCCCATGCTCGAGGGGCAAGGAACGCCTTATATATCTATCTTAGTCCACACAGTAACCATTAATGAATCAGGATACAAATAGATACATATTCACACATATATTTAAAAAAAACTTACATATAAGAGGCATGATCTGCAGAGAAGGACAATAACAACACATATTTTACAATTAAATGCATAAACCCTTACAAAAATGCTTTGACGCTGCACACTTAATTCAGCCCATTAGGACTAAGAATGTCCAGCTTGGTGATCCAGAATGTTTCTTTACGGAGCAATCGATTCTCCTCACTGTCACCACACACTTCAGGTTGTTTTAACACCTGCCACCTCAAACTGCACACATTCTGCCTGCTTTCATAAAAGTTTTGCGCTACCAATGTCTCGGCAAACTCCATAAAGAAATATTTTGGATCACCAAGCTGGACATTCTTAGTCCTAATGGACTGAATGAAGTGTGCAGCTTCAAAGCATTTTTGTAAGTGTTAATGCATTTAATTGTAAAGAGATGTGTTGTTGTGAGTGTTGTTTGTCTTGTCTTTGTTTATCGCCCGTTCTTTGACATGCTTTGGACACTCAGTGTAAAAGGTGCCTTACTTAGCCTACATCTTTATCTGCATATCCTGAAGTTTACTTCTCCTGTTTGGTCCATGCCGTTTTCTCTAACTTTCTGCTGTAGTGCCCATTACATGGTAATAGGGGCGTATTGTGCCTTTTTGTTATTATAACTGTATTTTCTGGAAAATGTTTAAATAAATTCTTTAACAACAACACATTTTTTTCTTTTTTTTTTATTCTCCTCCTGTGCAGATCATGTGTCTTTTCTATGTAAGTTTATAATGTATATGTGAACATGAATCTTATTGTAACCTGGTCCATTAAAATGTCACTGTTGGGTTTTTTTGTTTTTGTTTTTTTGCAGAAATAAGTACAGGCGATATTAAGAAAGTTTGTAATTGAGTTCATTAGGCAACTATGCCATTATCTCCATTCAAAAAGACTTTCCCCAGGTCCCTTCCCCCCCCCCCCCCCCTCCTCTCTCTCTCTCTCATATTCACTGCTCATTATCAGGAAATCGCGATTCTTTTACATCAGTTGTGCCCTGTGTGTTCTATAGAGAGGGGAGGGGGGAGGAGGGAGATTAGTTGCCAGCAGAGAACAAAGGATTACACAGCAGAAACTGTGTGAAAGCCCGCATTCAGAGGTCAGAGAGGTCAGTGCTGACTACAGAGTAGATAGCCTGGTAATGTAGCTGTAAATTATCTCTTTGCATTGATAAAAATGCATTTTTTGGATAATAAACCCAATTACAAAGTTTCTTAAAATCGCTTGTACTAGGGTCACTATGTGGACTAAGATAAATAAGGTGTTCCTGGCCCCTACAAAATGTCCGCAGCGGGAGGTAAGATGGGATGTTGATACACAAGCCTGTGAGTGTGTCCTGTACGATATACTATGAATAAATCTATAGCAATGGAATAAAGTTTTGTGATTATATTTCTTCTCTAAGCAGAGTGGCTCAGTAAACATATGCCAATTTCAGCACTCGTATCAGATGGGGTCAGACTGTGTAATATAGCCCTAACCCTTAAGCCCCTATTCCACGGGTCGTTTAAAGGAGCAATATCGTTCGTATTCGGCCGATATCGGCCGCTACGAACGATATTCGTCCCGTGGAATAGAGTGCAATGATCAGCCGACATCGTTTATGTCGGCTGATCGTTGCAGTCGCTTGTTTTTCAACATGTTGAAAAACAAGCGACTGATATAGCAGCCATCTGCTGCCGTCGCTCCGTTGAATAGGAGCGTCGGCAGCAGATGCTGCTATATCTTATGGGCTGCCCGGACGATCAGCGATCCTCCGAGCAGCCCCTCCCGCACTCACCCGTTCGCTGCAGCCGCGTTGAATAGCGGCTGCAGCGAGCGGGGAACGAGGAGCAAACGAGCGCTAATAGCGCTCGTTTGCTCCTCCAAACGACTAGTGGAATAGGGGCATTAGTGTCTGCTAGATGCAGTAAGAGAAGGTATAGTTTAAAAGGTATAGTGCAGCATCAGGGTTAGTCGAAATGACAACAAGACTAAAAAAAAACTTGTCGCCATTTGCAAATTCTTGGTCAAACTGGCAAACATTTTGGTTGACATCTGGGCAACTGGTACTGAGTCTGCACATCAGCAATTCAATCAATTCAAACATATATGTTAGTGCTTCTTATTCCAGCTGAAGAAGCACCACACTTTAAAGTTTGCGTCTAAGTGGTTGGCAGTCAAGGACAGGAATACAGTAGAAAATAATTCAAATCACATCATTTCTAATATTAATAATATCTTCAGAAGTAATAATGCTCATGTTTTGCCATTGCTATGACACATGGCAGGGTATACTCCAGTGATTAATTAGAGTAATTACAGGGGAGGACGAAGGATTAGCTGATGGCTGCAGGATTTCTGCATCACTGTTTACACCTTTGTTGTTTAAGGTTCACCAAGCCACAGTCTTACATAACATGAATGTCTGTTCCCTGAATGTAATGAAGCCATCATACACCAGAGTATATACCCTCCTACATATTGGTAAGTGTAAACATAAACTAAGCAAGTATCATACTGACGTTTTTTTTTTAAATGTCATGTTATTTTTATTGGAATCTTCTTAAATAGTTTTATTCATTAAAGTCTTTATTATAATTACAAATCCTCAGACAGAAATATTCTACTAGTAAGAATTGCTGATTAGATATAATCATTTTTACCAGCTCATTCACAGATCATTCCATTTTCGATCTTCAGCATTTAAATAACACGAGTAAAGTTATGCTTTAGCTTTGTGCACGTACTAAAGAAGTTTAAAGAAAAACCTGGGGACACACATAGTGTGATGCTGCAGGACAAATAAGACAGGTATAGAGCTGCTCACCTTGGGCGGTCGTGCTCAGAGCATAGCACCACCAGAAGCTTTATACATATAATTGCCATCTGCCGCCTTCTACATGGATCTGGATAACTGGTGATGTGTACAGAGGGTTACCCATTCAAGATACGTTGTCTTTTTATTAAAGTGTTTAGTGTTAAGATTTACACTATAGCTCTGGAGTTTCAGTGACGCCGCATCACTCTCTGCCTGCCAATCAGTACCTGGTCCCACATCCTTCCATAGGATTTTCCACCTGGGCATCTCTCCTCTATGCTTTAGGTTTGCATTTGAAAGGCGATAAAGGAAAGAAGGAAGTGTCTAGCAGTATAGTGACTCTTCTATGCTACCCTACCTGAGGAAAGCACTGGAAAGAACACTGCTATATACAAACTAAGCTTTCACAACAGGCTGAGGTTTCATTTCTAGAGGATTACAATGAAAGGCAAAGATTGTGAACCCATTGTGTTTGGGGCTGCTGATTGTCCCCTAATGGCAGATGTCTATGGAAAGAAGATGGGACACAACTAAAAAGTGGTGGGCTCAAAGGAAAGTTATGAACATCTCCAACCTCACCCCAAATATGTACAGAGTGTAGATGATGGTTACGGGAGGACACACTGATTAGCCATACTGTAAAAAAAAAAAAAAAAAAAAAACACAATGGGACCACAAAACTATCTACGTAAGTAATAAAAATGCAGGATGGGATGGCATGGCACGGCGGAAGTACGTCATCACGCGCGTGCGTACGTGTGCACGCGCCGGCGCCACCCGGAAGTGCGAACTGACCTCCAGAGCCCGGCGGGTGCGCGAGCCAACCATCCACTGCTGCAGCCTACAGGAGGAAGCTGGGCCAGCAGTCTTCTTCGGTGGCCTTCATGTGAAGGACTTATACCGACAGGCATCACCCGGGCACATGGTAAGAGGACCAACGGGAGACCCTCAGCTCTATCTTCGGAACTGTCCTGGTGTTCGTAGCGGTGCTCCTGCACCACCACCTCCTGCTCGCCTGACAGGAAACTGAACTGGGGAGGGTGGGAAGTCCGGCCTACTTATGGAAATTTTCTGGTGACTGTTTCCTGTCTGACGAGAAGGAGGTGGACGCTCTCCATGGGTGCTGTCATAGGGCGAAAAGGGAAACATCAAACTCCAAGCCAGACCCAAAATAAACAAGACCGCTACATATAATCACACTTCCAGGCCAGGTCCTTAAATTATTTCAGACCAAAAAGACTTGACCCTAACTAGACCTCAGACCTGACCCCTTAATTATTTTGGACCCCACCCTAAAAATATTCAGAGTTGAGATCAGACAAGATGAAAAGCAGTAAGTTATTTACCCCCCCCCCCCCCCCCCCTACTTCTACTTTTGTGTTTAGGGCCCTGCAAGCAGGTTTTGACACCAGCTAGCAACCAGAGTGGCTTGGTCTTAAAGGTCCTGAAGGGGATTGTGTAAGACCCCTGGTCTGTGAAGCATGATCACAACTTCTACTCCTACAGTTATAGAGTTTCATCTATGGTACAATGTAGATGTTGTAAATGATGTTGACAGATGCGCACTCCTGGTGTTAACACACTCTCTCTGCTGCCTCCTCTGTGGGATCTGCTGTTGGCACAGGTGTTATAGGCATCTCCTTAGGCTTTTAGTTGCATTTTGATCATGTGCAATAGTTTATACTATTATCTGTAAAAACATTTACATTTTTCTTATTGCTAAGGGTGCATTCGCAATGAGGAAAAGAGGCGGAAATTCCTAGTGGAATCCACACCACAGACTCCACTTGGAATCCCCCGCCTGCCTCACTGTCTCAATGGTATGCATAGGGCGCCTCCACTCTCCGCTCAAAGAATTGACATGTCAATATTTTGAGTAGAGAGCCGCAGAGAGTGAAGGTGCCCTATACATAGCATTGAGACAGTGAGGCAGGTGGGATTCCTATCTCAGTCCGTGGCGCTTAGAATTTCCCCCTCTTTCCCTCAGTGTGAACGCACCCTAAAAGGTGCATTCCTTTTAAATGTCTAAAAAGATAGCAAATTTCCAGCACAGAAACCATGTTGCTGCTGCACAAGTGGCAGTACTCCACTATACTTCTCCCACATGGACAGACTGCAGGATTATTTACAGGCTCCCAACAGTGTAAACTGCCCAAAGCAACCAATCACAGCTCCTCCTTCATTTCACCAGAGCTGAAAGCTGAGCTGTGATTGGTTGCTGTGGGCAGTTTACACCAGTCTATATTTTACACCCTTTGATTAATCTCCCCCCTATGCACAATACTGCGCAACATTGTGAAACAACAGCAACTGCTGCAGCCTGTTTAGTTATGTCATTTGTCACTATAACATGTCAGAAGTTAAATAAATATTTTGGTAATGTTTAAAAATGGAGGCATAAAGGACAGGAGCACATCATTGCCTGTATAGTGAGCTTAACAGCTTGCAAGAAGCAGTATACAATTGAGTGAGATGGTTTCTGTACTCACTTTGTTATTTGCAGGTGGCTGCTGTAAAGCAAATCTCTGGAGCTGCTGCTTTAGCAAAACAGTGAAAATAATCGATCCCATAAACATTAAAATATCATTTTTAAAAAATGCAGTAGGAAAACAAAAACACATAAAAAGAGAATATGGCTCAGTACTGTATATAGGTTTACCAGTATCAAAAAAGAAACGTACACATTCCCCAGCCTGTTATGATGTTTATAGGCTAATAAGCAGTAGTAACAGGCTACGAGAAGCACCACATCTAGAAAAAAGCTGCCATATTTTTTAATCTCATACAGCCTGTTTAATCAAAAGTAGAGTTTCATTTTAATATACAACTTTATATTGTGTGTAATGTAATAATTTTATAATGCGTTTGGGACTATTTGTTGTGGGGGTTAATTCAAAGTAATACAAAGTAATGTAAAACATGTACAATCCGTCTGCTTTTTTGTTTAATATTATTAAGCTTTCCAATATACATAAAATAAAAATATAATAGCCACAGCTTCTTTTGGAGACATGGCTGAAGAACTTATTTTTTTATACATTTTCCATTGTTTTACATTTCTCCTACGTAAACCTATTCCAATAAGGGCGTACGTTGCATTCAGAAACTCTTCAGACCCTTTCACTTTTTTACACTTTGTTATGTTGCTACAATAAGAAAAAAAAAAAGTTTTCCACTTGCTTAGCCCTGATTTGCCGAGCAAGCTAGAAGCCATGTGATGCGCTCCAGCCAATGAAAAGGCTGCCGGTGCACATGCGCACCAGCAGCCTTTTCTCTCCCATTCACTGCTCTGCAACTCAGAAGTGATGGAGACCCAAGGACAGCGGACGAAGATGGCGGGGACGTGGGCGGTGGGATGGGAGATTCAAACGGAGATTGTCACCGGATGGATGGTAAGTATATATGCTGTAAGTGTCTGTTTTTGTTGTTTCTTTAGTTCTGTTTTTTTTTTTTTAGGGGGGGGGGGTCCGCCAAAGCGGACATGGTATTACATGGTATCATAATCCAGGGGAAGAGCCTGTTAAGTTAGCAAGCAAGGGGCAGCGGGAAAGGCCGCCCAGCAATCCTTAGGTCTTTCAGGCTGCCCATTGAAGTCAACGGTGGTCTACTGCTGTGGCTTCTGTTACACAGGGCGACGAACAGCAGACTGTTGCTGACATTGTCATTTTTCATGTTGAAAGACCACGATCAGCCGACATTGTGCATGACTGTTTCCTATCAACATGCGTTATTACACTAAACTAATCAGCCTGAACAAAGAGTAATCAGCCAAGTAAGGCCAATAATCGTTTAGTGTAATAAGGCATTTAGGCCAGTGTCCAGACCACAAGACCATTGGGGCCAAGGCAGCCAAGGGCACAAGCAGCACCATCAGTTAGAACATCTACAGTGACAGGCAGTCCTGAAACACAGTCGCAATTAGACTGTCCAAAACAAGCATTAGTATTGTCACAACTCCCAACTCCCACCATGATAAATGACATTATAGAGAATAGTGGTGATTATAAACCATGTGAGGAGGTCTAAAAGCTACATATGTGACGCATGCTGGCTGTATGTTATAGCCATTACATTAGGATCCAGTTAATAAAATATTTGACCAGATATTTCAGGCTAATGTTGATTATGGCCTACAAATGATTAAGGTTATATTGTAGATATCCAAATGGCCCTTAGCAGACAAAGGTTTTCCACCTGTGATATAGAACAATTCTATGCATAGTACAGGAAAAGACATAATTTAACAAAACCAAACCGTAAAGTTACAGAGCCTTACAAAGTTTTCCAGCTGTGACAGGGATCACATGTGAGGTGATGACCCAGCAGAAGGAGAGATTCAAACTCCCTGGGCTGTTATAGAGTCCAGTCCACAAGCCCGTCATGTCATTATCAACTTAAACCCATGAAATATCCCAGACTGACATATGAATGTTTTATCTTGCAAGATGTACTTGTCTACTTGTATGCATTACACTATGTAATACCCCAGGCACTCTCATATCTCCACTGAGAGCCCTGATACTGAGTCTGATACATTTCCTAACACACCCACATAGCTGATATCACTATGTAGTGAGTTCAACGACCATGATCTAAGTTAACAGCAAATACCACAATACATCCATGAAAGAACAGTGTAAATAGCCTCCACTAAAACTTTCCTACAGTTTGGTTATACGGCTCCTATGCAGACCTACATGTCTTCAAGGTAACTTCTGGATAACCTACAGACAATAGAAGAGCAGCAAATATAAGAGGCATATCTGTACACTTATACAGTGTTGGTCAGTAGTCAATGCTAAAGATCCTACACAAAAACAAGCAGACCAAGAACGAAATACTAAAAATGATACAACACTGTAAAACAGTTAAAGAAAGTTTCAATGTTTACTGGTGTGTCAAACAACTTCCCTCTATGTGACAACCTATGTGATTCCTAGCATATTTCTCAATCACTTCATTTACTAAAGTGACTATCCCATCCAAAAAATGGCTACTAGGTGTCTCACTTATCTTCAAACTGTTGTCCAATGCTTGTTGTTAGGCTCAGTCTGCCTCTAGTAGCAGAGAAATCAGGACAGAACACAGGAAGTTTGGGTGGGGCTTAGCCAGTGCTGTGAGGTAGGGCTGTCCCCAGTATGTAACACAGTGCTGCCTCAGGAATGTAATCTCCCCACCCCCACCCCCAGGCTTGTTATTATCACAGTAGTGCTGTGCTTAGTGTTCCATTCCTTAATGTTCTGATGCTGTTTCTTTCATTTCTGCTCACACAGTAGTGCATGTACTGCACTAATCTTCTTTTGTTACAGTGCCAAACTGTCCAGTCCAGTGCAGTTTTTCTTGCAGTATCTTATGGCATAGCAAAGGGGAGTAGGTGATGTGCTGTGATAGGCCAGAGAATAAAAGAAAGGAGTTCCATGTGTGTGTACTACTTCCAAACATGTAAATTCTGGTCCGTCTTTCTGAAATGGAGTGAATGGGAAAAAGCTGTGCAACACGGAAGGGACTCTCACAGGCCCAATAACTGCAGTGAGAGTACTAAAATCATCTTGTCACCATTAACCATGCAAGGTTTTAAAAAATTTTTGAAACAAATGACATACCTAAACCACAAAACTGAAAATTACCTGTATCATCAGGCTAGGCTATCCATATCAGATTGAAGGGGGTTTGACATGATTAAAAAGGCTGTGGAGCTGCCCCCTTTATTGCCAAAAACTAAAATCATTTTTGTGTTTTTTTAGGTAAGTACATTTTTTTTTTTTTTAATAAAATGTCAGAGTATGTACTTAATGTTTAGCTTTCTGTCTATTTTACAGGCCTAAAATAGACAGATATAGATAGATAATAGATAGAAGATAGATAGAAAGACACAGATAGACAGATAGATAGATAGATAGATAGATAGATAGATAGATAGATAGATAGATAGATAGATAGTTTATCTCTACTTTAGGCTGAGCTCACACCTGCACTGGAGGTTCTGTTGGGAGCCTCCACTGCAGATTTAGTGACACATGTTATTACAGAGTTGCACGTATTATTAAAGAGCAGAGAAATGGAAAGAAAAATGTAAGTGTGAACAGTACTTTAGTGTTACGTTTGCAATTACACCTTTAACAACATAATTGAACTTAGAACTTTTCATTTTGTTAGGTGAAAATGTACAGAAATAGCAGAACACCACCTTCATTGGTTGCTCTCACTTGTACTCCAAAGTAGTTCATTCTTATCCAATGTGTTTCTTTATAACACTCAAGAAGAACTACATATGGAGGTGACAATATATTTATATCTGTTTTGCACAAGACCAAGTCTGGTTGTAAAGAGGTTAAGATAGAGAAAATGGAAAACACATGAAATTCTACATGTAGAGGACATACTCTATGAAATCAGTATGCAAGCTGTATATCATTGGAGGATGAAATACAGACCACCTTACTCTTGGGATTGATTTATTTGTAAAGGAAGCTGGAAGTACGGAAGCTAAAATTAAGATGAGGAGTTCTGGGAGCTCATGACATCACCAGGCCACAGACATACTGTGGATAAGAAAGGGCTGTATGCGTGACAGCTGTGGTGCTTACCACATCCCCCATCTTATAGCTTTTAGGTTTGGAAAAGTTCATGTATCAAGAAGCTAAATCCAATGTCTGCTAATTCTCTGAAACCTCCTTTGGGAGGTCACAAATAAGACATATACTAGAAAGTTGAACTTTATGCAACGTCAAGACCTCCAATCTACATGAAGACATGACAGAGTACGAAATCCATGACAGTGGCGCACCTCTAGAATTTAGGAGACAGGCTAGAAGCCGTAAAGACTATGTACAACTTTGAACTGAAAATTTTCTTTTTCTTAAAGTGTCACTGCCGTTATAACTTTCAAAATCTAAATCAGCAGGGGATGTGATATAAAGCAAGTTTGCAATTTACATTCATTATTTTTTGTTATCATGCTGTAAAAAAAAAAGTTATACTCACCTGGCTGAAAAAAAGAGACCAAATGCAGGAAGTCCCGGCCAGTACAGAGTGTCACGGCTCAATGTGTCCATCAATCACATGACTGCCTGCTCTGTGAGCGCTCAGATGGCCTGGGGTACACAGGACTTCCTGTTTTTAGACTCTTTGGAAAAAAAGAAGAGAGTCAGAATACAGGAAGTGCCGTGCTTTCCATGGTAATTAAAAAAATGTATGCAAATTGCAAACTTGTTTTATATCACATCTATTGTTGATTTAGATTTTTAAATGATAATGACAGCTACAGATACACTTTAAAGCAAAAAGTCTAAATAGTTTTCATTAAAAAGTCTTTCACCTGGCTATTTGTACTCCTGAGGTGTGCCTAACTGCCTTCCCTATATCAGGCCCTGAATATGCAGCTATGGGGTCTTTTAATACAAAAGTTTGCTCTAAGACCCATCAACACAGTTGGTTTAAAAGGCAGTGAATATAACAGGGCTGCAGTGTATGCACTGAGATTTGTCTAAAACCATGTTTACTATCCACAGCTGCAGCATACATCTGATGATCCAACAAGGCACAAAGCCAAAAGGTATACATTTATTTCATTTGCTTTTTTTTTATATAGTAGCATATCTCTAGAAAGCACATCAAAGCATATGAGACAAGTATCTCACCTGATGCTCAAATAGATGTAAAAATGTAATTCACATCTAACTTTATCAATCACGGTCATATCTCACATTGCATCTTGAGTGCCAAGTGAAAATAAGATCTGTTTCCCTGAAGAAATAGCTCCCTGCTTTTTTCTGTCTTCATTAGACATTTAGACAAGACATTCCAACAGTATCATACTGCCATCTAGTGGTACAAGGGTTTATTTTATCAGTATTGAAAATGTATAGTGCATAGTGTATATGCATATTGAAAATGTATAGTCATGACCATCAATATTGTGAAGGACAATATAATATATTCTTTTCATATGTGGTATCTATTTTAAAAGACATCCAGTACAATAGGAAATACCAATTTATGATCATACTGAGATACTTTCTTATATTTGTAAGCCTGCATCAGATTTTCAACTTTGACTTCTACTTTAAACATTAATAATTGCTAGGTTGTATCCAAAACAAATAAAACAATGGCCTAGCTTTACTAATGTGTTTCCCCCAGCATATTGGCTTAAGAGGTGGTGTACTTGACTTTTCTCCACATTAAGGGTAGGTCCTCACATAAAGGAATCACAGCGGATTTCACAATGTGAGTTTGCAGCAAAATCCGCTGTGATTCCCGTACTGTCAGTTTGAATAGGTTTACATACTCGCAGCTGAATTTTCATTCTGCTGCAAGTATGTAAGCGCTGTACCCCTTAACTTTACCTGTAGGCACTCCGGCTTGCTCTCTGGCTCCCTGGTGTCCCACTCAGCCAATCAGTGGCTGCAGCATTACTATATTGAAAAAGGTATTTTACCTTTATTTTATGGGGTGTCCACATAGCCTGAGACTTGCATTTGTGCCACTGAATCACAAAGCGCCAAGTATAGACTACAAGCTAGAGAAACTATCAATTGTTTTTCCTTAATGACAACATATCAGTGCCCCTGTCTGAATTAAGCAGCAGTCAAGTGCATGCATTGCTGATCCATTCAAGATCTATGGGACCACTGAGAGTATGTGCTGTACCAGGCTGGATATCATCGGCAGTCCCATAAATTTGGAATGGAGGAGCAGTGCATGCATTTAATTGCTACTCCACCAAAACATGGGCAATTGGGACACCCCTTCTTGTGACCAGTGGGTATCCCAGTCAGAAACCCTCACTTAGAAACCCACTGATCTGTCACTGTCATTATGGGATAACCCCTCTAATAAATTAAAAACATATACAATATAAGAAATACAGTAATTCTTTGCATAGAGACAATAGTGAATACTTCCAGTTAATGCTATGACAACTGTACACTTCAAGTGAGCATAACTTACTATATGTGTTTCCTAACCTTTCTTTGTTTAACTATTCCAGAGCTTGGCCTCCATATCTTGTGAGGTATGTGGCTACCTATAACTAAATATAATGAGTCACTAGAGTCCACACATTAGGATGATCCTACCTGTTTTACATGGTACACCTAAAAGATTAAGGGCATGTTAAAGGACGACTCCCTTGAAAAAACTTTTTTCCCATTTACAGTATTGAAACACATTACAAAGTTATATAACTTTGTAATGTGCTTCAATTAACTATCTGCCCCCCCCTTCCCTATCTTACCCTCCTTGACCCCCCCCCCCCCCCCACCACCACCACCAGGAAGTGTAGGAAACTCACACCTAATTACTGTCGACGCCAGGCTGCTCTCTAAGCTCAATCTTGTGAAAATGTCGTCATCAGGAGGAGGGCTGCTCTAGGTCCTGTTACACCAGCCTCCCCCTCTCCTGCCTTGTCAGGTGACTCAGCTTGCTCAGCTCCGATTGACTGAGCAACTGCAAGCCATCTGACCTTGTGCAGCAACAGAAAAGGCTGCTTGCTGTAAGTAAATGATTTCTCCTGCTTCTCTTCACTGACTTATTACAGCACATACAGTAAACTCTCCCAGCCATGAGGACAGTCAGAAACTCTGAAACTGAGTCAGTGTGTAAAGGAGTCTTATCTGCTTCTCTTTCCTCTGTGACTCTCTCCCTGCAACTTATCAGCTACAGGGGACCCCCCCCCCTCCCTACTCTCCCCCCAGTTAGGGACAGCCATCCTGCAGCTTTTACATTGAAATGTACTATACATTACTTACATTGCAAAGTGAAAGTGTGTCTGTGCAGGCTGAGAACCTGTGTGCTTTGGGGCATGATTGAATAGAGAGAGAGGGCAGTGTTTAGTGCACCAGGGGAAATGAATGGAGGGATAGGTACTTGCAAGAGGGGCGGAAATTAGACATCACAGGAGCCAAAGTGCATCATGGGAATCCTAAACCACTAGGTAAGGAAGAAATGAAGATGCAGACCTGAACTCATTGAGGCTATGAACGGCAGAATATTCAAACAGAGACGGACTTAGGAGGAAAGGTAACTATGAAAACTGTGTTTGTAACAGTTCTTTTTTATTTTACTAAGCATGGGAGTTGTCCTTTAAGTGACGGTTCCCTTCATAATGTGCCTATATACATTCCAGCAAAAAGCAATGTTTATCTGTATTCTTATATACAACTGCTCTTTAGCCTTTGGCTCTAGGGCACAGTGATGATCAGTGTATGGAGCATAGGTGTATAAAGAACAACTACACAACTACAGTAGCCCCCATCCACTTCTGGTCTCATCATGTCATCACCTTCCCTATCTGGAATACTGTGTCCAGTCCACATATTTTTTACTGCTCCACTAGGGGGCTGATCAGACTTTGCCTCAGGGCAGAGCCTGATCATCTTTTGTAGCCATGACACTTCACAAGAGCCCTGATGATGAATAGAGGGAGATTTCTCCCTCTGTTAACCCTGCTAGATGCTGTGGTAGCACTAACAGCAGCATTTATAGTGTTAACTGTCGGAATCAGAGCGAGGTTACTAACAGTTGAGGTAGATGCCCGGCTATCACTGACACTGTAGGGACCAACAGCAGAGATCACCAGGGGAGGGGATATACTACATCTTTGCAATTTACTTCATTTATTTTTGCCTGTTTTCTATATGGAATACAATGGCTCATGGCCTGCTGGAGCTGCAATGTTAAAATCAAAACTGACAGCATACATAAGACAAGCATTAATATATATTTGCTGGGGTTTTGTATTTTTAAATAACACCATAGATACACTTTAAGCAAACTTCTGCTCAGAAACTAGAGGCTAGAGAAGTCAGGTGGCCAGAATGCAGAGCCTTATGTGAACATATGTGCCAGCTGAAGATGCCATTTCTCTCCTCTAATATCTAGCATGTAGCACATCTCATCAGCTAATTACCAGCCTAATGAAACCATTTATCATCTGCTTATGCTTCATAAAAATAGAGTCTCTGGAATAACATATGTGAAATTTATTGTAGTTTAATTAAAAGCTGAGAATAGAATCAGCAATATCTGGTATAATGGATGTTTCCCATCCCACTCACATAGAGACAGTTGTCAATGTCAGCACCAGCTTCCAAAAACGGTAAGAACCAAATAACACTGAAAGGAAGCACAATATGTTACCTATGTATTTCCAGATTTCTAGCGTAAAAGGCCTCTACACAAGCAACAACACCATTTTGGCAAAGTTCGCACGCAACATTCTAAGGCTTACCTGTACCCTTCAATTCCTTCTTATGTCCCTAACCCCACCCTCGCAGGAGAGAAGGCACAACGCCCAAAGTGTCTGTCCACTTTTCTCTCTGTACGTCCTGAACTCCACAAGATCTCTGATGGTGTCCAGTAGTACCTGGAGCTTCTATGGATGAGACTAGTTCCCCCAGTACTTCCCACAGATGTTTAACTGGACTGAGATTTGGGGACAATATTATTTCTCATGTTACTCAAGCCATTCCTGAACTATTTCTGTAGTATTTAAAGGGCCATTATCATGCTGTCCTAATGAATGACCAGTGAAGTAAAGTACCCAGCCATTTACATGATGTAGGATAACTTAATTCATGACATCAGACAACCTTGTTCCATTGCTCCATGGTTCTGATTCTGATACTTGAATGCCCACTGTAGAGTTCACCAATAGACAGGGGTCAGCATGGGCTCTCCGACTGGTCTGCAGCTACACAGCCTCCACACAATGCAAGCTATGATGCACTCTTCTAACAACTTTTTATCATTAGAAGGGGCAGGCAGGCCACAGGCAGATAAGCACTCTATAGGAAGGAACTTACTGCGCCTAGCGTGGGCATTGCAGTATGCATCTACAGTTCTCAGGAGCAGGTGTGGACCTGTGTCATGATTTACGCCTGTGAGCGGGGGTAAATCATGATAAACCCCCAAACAAAGGAATGTTTCATCAGAAATAAACTACTGTTTAGACCAAGTCTATAGCTTAAAGATATCTAAGAATTTTAGTGTTTTTTTTGTTTATGTCACTATCTATATTTTAAAATAAAATCCTAAATCTTGTAGTTTTCACTCTGGTCACTGATACTTCCTGTTCTGTACAGATCACTTTTCAGTAGTGCTCTCATTATGGTTAACACACCTATATATTAAATATGCCACTGACAACAGATGATGGACACTCACAGAGACTTCCAAACAAGTCAATGAACATCTCCAGTCTATTGTTTCCTATGGTCCATTTGACTGCTGCAAAAAGCAAATCATATCTGTAAAACTTCACTGGGCAAAGTGTACTCACTTATTCTGCTACCTGCACTAGAAAATGCTGTTCTCATAACAACCAGGGCCGCCATCAGGGCAGTATTGGCGGTAGTGCTGTAAGGGGCCCGGGCCAGGTGAGGGGCCCGATGCTGCTGACAGGACACTGCATTGCTTAGTGACAAGAACAGACTTTTACAGACCTGTTCTTCTCACTGAGCTGCAGTCTGGGGGTCCTGCTCCCTCCCCTGTGCTGTGTGGAGATGTTACCGGGGCCACCACGCTCCTGGCTTTCACAGACTTCTTCCTGCCCCGTGCAGATGAGGAGGGGGAGGGGCGGTAGTGTGGTGCAGGTGAGAAGGAGGAGGACAGAGGATCTGCAGGTGCTGGGAAGATGTAAGGAGCTTCCTAAGGAAATGTAAGTGCCTGTTTGTATGTTTGGGAGTGTGTGTGTATGTGTGTGTGTGTGTGTGTGTGTATGAATGAATGAATGTGTGTGAATGAATGTGTATGTATGTATGTATGTGTGAGAGTGAGTGAGTAAATGTGTGTGTGTGTGTATGTGTGTGTGTGAATGAATGAATGTATGTGTGAGAGTGAGTGAGTGAATGTGCGTGCGTGTGTGTGTGTGTGTGTGTGAATGAATGTGTGTATGTGAAAAGTGTGCTCTGACCTGCAGAGGGAGCTGTAGCACTCCGGGCAAGCTGCTCTTCCTGCAGGTCAGGGCACCCGCTGCTGGGCTGTTCGCCTGCCCGTCCCCAGGAGACCAGAACCGCTGTGCGCCCCCATCACCTCATCCCACAGAGTAATTCATGGGAAGGCTCCTCCGTGTCATGTGATGAAGAGTTCATGACAGCGCGCTTGTTTGCTGACAGGGATGCTGCAGCTGTTGGTGCTGCCTAATTCAAACATGGCGGCCAGGTGAGCGTGTCCTGTGAGTCCAGCAGGCACTGTGTCCCGTGCCATCGCACATGCTGGGCTCATGCTCTCCCAATGTCACCCACACTGATGATGTCTCCTCCCGACTCCCATACACTGAAGAGGTCAGAAGTGAGAGACACCTGAGAGGAACATGTGCTGGGCCGGTGTAGCAGAGCTGAGTTAGTAGACATGCTGGGAGCTGGAGGACTGTCATGTGGTGTCAGAGAGGGTTCTCCCATTCTGTGTGTATCCAGCTGGTGCAACACTACAACTTCCAGCATGCACTGACAGCTAGCCTGTGACAACACTACAACTCCCAGCATGCACTGACAGCCTGTGACAACACTACAACTCCCAGCATGTACTGACAGTGCATGCTGGGAGTTGAAGTGTTTTCACAGGCAGTCAGTACATGCTAGGATTTGTAGTGTTGTCACAGGTTGTCAGTACATGCTGGGAGTTGTAGTGTAGTCATAGGCTGTCAGTGCATGCTGGGAGTTGTAGTGTAGTCATAGGCTGTCAGTACATGCTGGGAGTTGTAGTGTAGTCATAGGCTGTCCCTACATGCTGGGAGTTGTAGTGTAGTCATAGGCTGTCACTGCATGCTGGGATTTGTAGTGTTGTCATAGGCTGTCAGTGCATGCTGGGAGTTGTAGTGTTGTCGCACGTTAGCTGTCAGCCTGTGACAACACTACAACTCCCAGCATGTACTGACAGTGCATGCTGGGAGTTGAAGTGTTTTCACAGGCAGTCAGTACATGCTAGGATTTGTAGTGTTGTCACAGGTTGTCAGTACATGCTGGGAGTTGTAGTGTAGTCATAGGCTGTCAGTGCATGCTGGGAGTTGTAGTGTAGTCATAGGCTGTCAGTACATGCTGGGAGTTGTAGTGTAGTCATAGGCTGTCCCTACATGCTGGGAGTTGTAGTGTAGTCATAGGCTGTCACTGCATGCTGGGATTTGTAGTGTTGTCATAGGCTGTCAGTGCATGCTGGGAGTTGTAGTGTTGTCGCACGTTAGCTGTCAGCCTGTGACAACACTACAACTCCCAGCATGTACTGACAGCTAACCTGCGACTACACTACAACTCCCAGCATGTACTGACAGCTAACCTGCGACTACACTACAACTCCCAGCATGTACTGACAGCTAACCTGCGACTACACTACAACTCCCAGCATGTACTGACAGCTAACCTACGACTACACTACAACTCTCAGCATGTACTGACAGCTAACCTGCGACTACACTACAACTCCCAGCATGTACTGACTACCTGTACTACTACACGCTGCAATACTGATAACTGTTACTATGACATATCAGAGATTTCAGAAAAGGTACCGTACACTATATTTTGGCTTGTAAATCAGCAAATATTTTGGGCTGTAAAAAAACAATAATATGTCCCCCATTTTGGTAGGGGGGCCCAGACATTTTGGCTGCATGGGGCCCAAAAATTCCTGATGGCGGCCCTGATAACAACCACTAGATGGAACCATAGGAATTTTCATACAGCCTTTCCTGTGTCTCAGATTTCAGAAATCTTAAAGACTATTGACCATGCACCCAGCCCCTCTCATCATGGATGTTTAAAAAACAATTCTTAAAATTACAAGCAGATAAACTCATATAGCAGCACTCCTACCAGACTATAGGGAGAAAATACACTAAAATTGAAAATACTGATAGACTTTTAGACATTAAAGTGTCACTGTCGTGAATTTTTTTTTTGCAGAAATCAATAGTCCAGGCGATTTTAAGAAACTTTGTAATTGGGTTTATTATCCGAAAAATGCATTTTTATCATGAAAAAGCAGTTTGAAGCTCTCCCCCCTGTCTTCATTGTTCTCCTATGGAGAGAGCTAAAGAAAAGACCAAAACAGGACAACAAAGAGTTAATCTACAAATCCCTCACTCGTTATCTGTTCTGACCATCACCAGTGACCTGTCTGAGCTCGGATTACAGCTGTCACCCAGCTCCGTGCCTGTAATCCTCTGTTATCTGCTTTCTGCTGCCGGCTAACTCCCTCCTTCCTCCTCCCCCCTCCCCTCTCCCTAGAACAGACAGGGGACGTCTCCTGCAACAAGTCACAATTTTCTGATTTTTCAGAGTGGATGAAAAAGAGGAAGGAGGGGGGGACCTGGGAAAAGGCTTTTTACATGCAGATAATGGCAGATTTGGCTAATAAACCCAATTACAAAGTTTCTTAAAATCGCCTGGACTATTGATTTCTGCAAAAAAAAAAAATACGACAGTGACTCTTTAAGTAATTGTTTCAGAATCGTTCTAAAAATGATGAAACAGAAATAAAGATGAAAGTAAATCAAGTACCCAGTGGATAGACTGTGTTTCAGAACTTCACTGGGCAAAGTGTACTCACTTATTCTGCTACCTGCATCAGAAAATGCTTTTCTCATAACAACCACTAGATGGAACCATATGAATTTTCACACAGCCTCAGATTTCAGAAATCTTAAAGAATATTGACCATAGGAGAATGCCTCATGAAGGCCTTTTAGCACATGATATACAAAAATAAAGGCCTGTTACTTCATGCATATAAGGGCTCAGCCTAGGGCTATACAGTGCGCAGTACAGTTTACAGACATTCATATACAAAAAGCAGATCTCTCTAAATATTAGCCACTGCTATTATAACTACTGACAGTTGAAGTGAGCAACCTTGTCTATCTTGTAACAATGGCACCTGCTAAGGGATGGGATGTGTAAGGTAACAAGTGAACAGTTATTTTTGGAGCTGATGTGTTGAATGTGTTGGGATTGAAACAACCCTGGTGAAAAGCAAACTGATGGCTACATGACGGGGCCAGAACATCTCCAGAATGCCATGACTTCAGGTGTGTTCAGAGTATGTAGAGGTTAGCCCCTCCCACATGGAGTTTAATAAGTAACAATTGCTGAGCTGATGACAGGGTCATGAGTACCCAAGGCTCATTGATGCTAGCTAGCTGAGAAACTGGAGCACAAAAAATATATACTAGACACCTTCAAAAGTCTGGTAGAGTCAATGCCTTAAAGGAGAAGTCCGGCGAAAATTTTTATTTTAGTATTGTATTGGCCCTCAAAAGTAGCACAAAATCACCAATATACACTTATTACGGGAAATGCTTATAAAGTGCTTTTTTCCCTGCACTTACTACTGCATCAAGGCTTCACTTCCTGGATGAAATGGTGATGTCACTTCCTGGATAAAATGGTGATATCACGACCCGACTCCCAGAGCTGTGCGGGCTGTGGCTGCTAGAGAAGATGATGGCAGAGGGATGCTCAGTGTCCCTCCAGTGCCCTGTGTCCCTCAGTGTCCCCCTGCCATCATCCTCTCCAGCAGCCACAGCCTGCACAGCTCTGGGAGTCGTGTCGTGACATCACCATTTTATCCAGGAAATGAAGCCTTGATGCAGTAGTAAGCGCAGGGAAAAAAGCCTTTATAAGCATTTCCGGTAATAAGTGTATATTGGTGATTTGTATAACTTTTGAGGGGCAATACAATACTTTAATAAAAATTATCTCTGGACTTCTCCTTCAACAAATAATTTTTTCAATAAAATAACTACATAATGTTTATTTTATGTATGTCTTTAGTGATTTGCTTTGAGTTTGTTAGGCATTCGTTGGAGATTCTGGCCTCTTAACAGCTAGCCTTGGGTTAAAGAATGATTTTCAGGCTTTCATACCAGTTCGCCAAGATAGACTTACGTATGTCTTCTCAAAACTATTATAATGGTTTTCCCAGGCTTTTAGTTGATTTACACTCTTCATACAAAATGGAGGGTCTCCTACAGGTCATCAGATTCCATCTAGTCTATAGGCTTCTAAATGGTCACCCTTGTCCTAGCAGATACCACATTATAGTAACCAAATATCTTAATGCATTTACAGTGGGGAAACTACACTCCCCATGAATATCATTACTTACCATTCTCTAGGTAGACCACATTATTGTTCATTTCTTTCTTCTGTTTCACACGGACGGGTTTGTTCAATATCTGAGGCTCTGGATTTCTCTTTATTTTTGTCTTCGGTGGTTGAGGAGATATGAGATGATCCACAGTATCAGCAGAGCCTCCAGTAGATTTAGTATGACGTTCATGCCTCTGTCAACAAAAAGCATATGGTCACATGTTAGAGTAATAATGTCCAAATGTTGGGGTACATATTAAAACAGGAGGCCAAATAAGCTTCATCCGTTATCATGGCCCTTTTTTGACAGAGTGTAAACATAGGCTTTACTGTGACATAAGGGGAAATTCTTGGACTAAGTATTATTTTGAAACTTACCAAGTACAGTGGTACCTTGGTTTTCAAACTTAATTGGTTCCGGAAGGCAGTTTGAGAACTGAGCAGTGTCTTCCCATAGGAAATAATGTAAATGTGTTTAAAGGGAATCTGTCAGCTCCTATGGAGAGGGAGTGGTGATGGCTTTGGCCCGCCTCACCACTCCCCCTCCCAGCTTGTATTGAATATTCATTGCGCTCACCCGGTCAGTGTAGTGCGTGCACGCTCCCGCGGCGATTCGCGCATGCGCCGTAGTGCGTCGGAGCGGCGCAGGCGCACTGAGGGCCAAGGCCTAACCCCTCAATGGCTTTGCTCAGTACCGCTCCGACGCACTACGGCACAGGCGTGAATCGCCGCGGGAGCGTGCACGCACTACACTGACTGGGTGAGCGCAATGAATATTCAATACAAGCTGGGAGGGGGAGTGGTGAGGCGGGCCAAAGTGCTGCACGAAGCCATCAGCACTCCCCCTCCATAGGAGCTGACAGATTCCCTTTAATTGGTTCCAGCACCCACCAATAATTACCTACAGTACCCATGTAGTACATTGAAAAGTGCCCAGTTTAATCTCTACATTACATTACAGAGCAGCACTATATACTGTACAGGACATTATACACAAGAAACCTTCAACAAAACCAGCAATTATAGTACAGCAGTCACTAACTCCTCACTCATCCTTTACTGCATTCCCCCCCACCATCCCAGCTCTATAAAGTATAGGAGATGGTGGTGCACTCCAGCAGTCTTATGTACTGTATGTGAAGCCTCACCAGTGCTAAACTCACCACATACAACCCACCACCCATGTTCCCAAAAATGTTCAGATACAGAGTACTTCAAGACTGGGTGCCTGAAAAGTGTTTGGTTCTCAAACTCTTGCTTGGTTTTCAAAGCAAACTTTCCTTGAGTTCCAAGCAGTTTGAGAAGCGAGGGACCACTGTATATATCAGACATATTCAACAACTTCTCAAATTACTACATATTCCAAATCCAATAGAATCAGACTCAGTATGGTATTTTTTCAACCAAAATCAGGAGTGGGTTGAAAACACAGAAACTGTGCAAATCTTTCCATTATAATTTTTTTCTGTCGGTTCCTCTCCTGATTTTGGCTACAAATACTGATAAAAAGACTGACCAAAATACGGTGTGTGAACATAGTCTTATAGTGATTTTATGGTAGTATTTTGAATCTAATAATGTGCTACATTAAGGCTATGTTCCCACAATGAAAAAATAAGGGCAAATAATGTCAGTTTTTAAACCTTTAATGATACTGCCCAAAATGGCCTAAAAGTCCAGGGCTATTTTAATTTTTGCACTTTTATTTTTTCCTCATCGCCTTCTAAAAGCTATAGCACTTTGATTTTTCCACCTACAGGGCCATGTAAGGGCTTGCTTTTTACAGGAACAAATTTTATTTTATTGGAGGAGGGGCTTTGGCATATTTTTTTAACCCCCCCCCTAAGGGACTATTACCAACTATTCATTAGATTGCATACACTAGTTAAAGGGGTTATCCAGCGCTACAAAAACATGGCCACTTTCTTCCAGCCCCTCTCTTGTCTCCAGTTTGGGCGGGGTTTTACTGCTCAGTTCCATTGAAGTAAATGGAGCTTAATTGCAAACCGCGCCTGAACTGGAGACAAGAGTCGTGTTGTCTCTGAAAGAAAGTGGCCATGTTTTTGTAGCACTGGATAACGCCTTTAATGCTATGACATTGCATAGCATTGATCAGTGTTATCTGTGATCTTCCCATAGAGTCAGACGCTATGCGAAGATTGTGGATCTGACTGCATGGCAATACGCAGGACATCTCCGTCAGTCAAGGAAGTCAATTGGGACCCGGGCCCATTTGGGGACTAGTATCGGCTCTTGTCATTCACACTTAAATAACGTGGCCAAATTGTTTAAGGGGCTAATGATGGGTCAGCAGCACAATCGTGGTGTCCAGTTATTAAAAGACAGCAGCCGGGTCCTTACCCTCAACAAAGCAAGCTCAGCTCCTGAGCTTGCTTCATAGAGCTCCCTGCACCCTATAGCATACCGGTACCTAATGAAATAAAATGTTTTCAATGTGCGCACAGACAGACATTTTTTCTTAGACTTTAATGTAACTGTTTTGTTCTGCTTTTATTTTACAGTGTATGAACACAGCCTATGAGTGACCTTGTGGTCAGCAGACAATTCTCCTCGTGCCCAGCTCTTATACTACATATAAAGCACTGGGCCTTAGTAGATTTATAATATTTTTAGTGATCTGGAAAAACAGAGCTAAACATGAGTCACTATGCAGATTTCGGCCATGTTCACATGGCGTGAGACACCGGCTGGGATTCCATAGAAGGCAGCACTACATAAGTTACGTAGTAATCACGGCCGTTGTTGCAAATCAGAAACAACGACCCTGATTTATACATAACTTACATAGTGTGAACATAGCCTCCCATTGTTTATGGCTCTTAACATTAGTTAAATTGCTTAATGCATTGTCACTTTGAGCTCAATGACAATAACAATTACTGGTATATCATATGACAAAGTACTGTATAGACATACATACGTACATACTGTATATAAGATAGATAGATAGAGTATTAGGGTAATGAAATGCTTAGTAAAGCCTTGTTTACAGTACACCTTATACTGGTTCTTAAACACCTTTGGTCCCCAATGACAGCCCCACAGTTCCTAAAGGACACTGTTCTAAGGCCTGAGGTGTCCGGAGGGAGCTTGTGCTTGCAGTTGCTGTGTGAGTTTCCTTAGCAGCAGAACACATCTCATCTCTGGCCTACAACAAGCTGCCTAATTATCTGCCATTATCCGGGGGATGAAACAAGTCCCTCGGCTTCTGCAGTTCCTCCGGTAACCACATAAATAAATACATTCCAGAAGAGTACCTTAGCTGAATCAGTCCTCGGGATCAAGTGAGGTCTATGATCAATGCCCTAGGTGTACTAGAACAATTACTATATCATTTATTGTAAATCCAGCACACTGGGTGATGTTCCTTTTAGCAGTTGAGAAATGTGATTGTTGGTTTAGTTACAACTATGTCACATAAGAAGCCCTGTTTACATATAATCAATGCCATTGTCCTCAATTCACTACGCATGTCAAAGTTACAACATTGGTAATGTGATAGGGAGAAGCTAACCACAAAAAAAATGAATATCTGCTGGACATTTAAGTAAACTGAACTAATACTGAATAATATATTTTCCACTTGTCATCTTGAAAAATAATACAGTGACTTTCCCTTAATCCGATATTCAATAGCTCAGGAATTCCAACATGATAACTGCATAGAGATGTAAGAACAATTCATAGGTAGAAATAAAACAATTACAAGTGGTATTTTCCACAATAGATAATTGATGGCACATCTGTAGAAAATGCATCTATACAGTGGTGGTCAGACCCCTACCAACCAGAGCCTAGAATTTCTGGGACTTGTTTCTGAGCCATAACACCTGAACAAGGCTAAGCACATGAAACAAGTTATTACTAATGGTGTACTCACCATAGAGGCACAATACACCACTGCTATAAGGACCATGGTCATAGGGGGGGGCAGCTCTGAACTACCCTGCTTCCCAACACATAGCTTAGCATACCATAGCAACTTGCATTATTTGTCTTGTCTAAACACATAGAAAAATAGACAACAGGCATCAAATAAAACACCGGCTCTACTTTTTCCCACAAGTTGGCATGCCTCTAAACTTGTACAGGGCACAATTAGTTAAGTGAGACATTCCTCTACTTACATATTTAAAAAAAAAAGCCCTGGAAAAGATCCGTTCTGGCATTTTTACCTATAGACAGTCTCTCTAACAAATCCCCACACTGTAAAGGGTAGGGTATTTATGGAAACACAATTCATCCAGTGCATTATATTAACATGGCTTCCAATTCTAAAGATCTGTAGGCTGTGTTCACACACATTATTCCTCTCAGTCTTTTGGTCAGTATTATTTCAACCAAAACCAGGAGTGTGTTGAAAACACAGAAACTGTGCAAATCTTTCCATTATAAATCAGTTCCACTCCTGGTTTTGGTTACAAATACTGACCAAAAGACTAATGGAAACACTGGCCAAAATACCATGGGTGAACACCCAGTTATCAACTCATTCATACCCAGGAGGAATAACAGGGGCGCATTGTAACCAATAAAGATGCTCCAGCATTGTTATTTTATGGGGATTACAATTAAGAAAAAAACAGACTTGTCAGAGGAGAGGACAGGTGTTCTTAAAGAGAATTATTAGTCCCTCCTGACATGCTAGCTGTAGTAAATCCCTGTGTTCCCCATTAAAAAACAATTCCAGAATATCTTTTCTGATAGCTGTGTGATGTGCCATTCATCTGTTATTCTGGATAGAAAAAGTAAACAGCCAAGTGGGTGTTACTAGTTCTGGGCATGTGCCTGCACTGTCAGCACCGATTGGATATGCTCAGAAATGACCCCAAGTGGTAATATCCAGTCACACATTTCTAGTAAGAATAGCACAGAACTATAAGAAAAGATGACCTGGAATTGTTATTTTATGGGTAATGTATGTAAAAGAGGCAGGTCAGGGGAGAACTGTTAAATAGACATAGACTAATACATTTCTCCAAACGCTGGATCTTTTACTAAAATACTGGTCCCTTCTGCAGATTGCATAAGACAGCCTATTATCACCACCATCTCTATTCACCAGTGAGCTAACAATGCTGGAGTAGAGCTTGTTCTGTGGACACAGGGCAGCGGGGTTGTTTAATGTGTGACTCAGACCCCCACTGCCCACAGTAGTTAAGCATAACCTAAATAAGTCAAGGCTGACCTTAAAATGTTTTGCTAAAGAATATAACAATGAGAAATAGAAACACATAAAAAGATGCAGTGGACACAACTATAATAATTCTTCCCAAAGCAAAAAATTGAGGCCTAGGCAGTTAACGCTAAAGTAACAATTAACACTGTACAATGTCACATAAAAAGACACTTTATACACAATAAATAAATAAAAAATATCCAAATAATGTGCAGTTAACGAGTTTGTCCAACTTTATAAAAGTTTTTCTCTCATTTGTGTTTGTGATAAAATAAATAGAAACATAGAAGATTGTCGGCAGAAAAAGACCACTGGGTCCATCTAGTCTAGTAAACCTACCAGCGAAGTCTCCTGCAACTTCCAGCACCACGGCTTCAGCCCCCTATGTCAGTTTTCTATTTGTGCTGCCAGTACTAGTATACCTATGTCATAGCTGCAGCCAATCACCGGCTTCAGCTGCATATGGCACAGGACTATAAGAATAGTGAGATCAGTGATTGGCTGCAGTGATGACTTGGTTACATGGGCTTATTATTGCTACAGTCATGAACACAAAAAGCTAGCGGAGGAGACTGATGCATCAACAGGGGAATATATGGGTAAGTATAAATCTGATCACAATTCCAAGTGGAGGAAAAAATTAGGCAACCCCTTTAGTGCCTTATGCACACATGTAACTATTCAGCAAGAAATCAATATTCGAAAAGAAATTCTGTTTAGTGTATGCTCATCTATAAAGATCTATGTGATCCCATGGTGACAGACAATAATATAGAGAAGAAATCAGGCGATACCTTTTGGAGGCTAACAAATATACTCAGTTAGCCTCCAAAAAGTATCGCCTGATTTCTTCTCTATTCTACTGAATTCTATGGCTAACATGGTACAACAATACTCTACCAGACAATAATATAAACCTTTGTAAAAAAAAAAAAAAAGTTAAAACTAAAAACTAGCAAACCCAGTAACAGGGAAAGCACCAGCGACAAATAACAGCTGCCAATGCAGTGCTGAGTTTAGTTAGATCCAGTAGCAGTCATGTGACTGGTCACCTGCTAATTATGTGATCTGCAGGATCAATAGAAACAGCAGCAGCAGGGTCTAAAATAAGGGCTCCTATTGACTGCCATAAAAAGGCATTTGAGGGTCATTAAGGGGTCAAATATTTATTCATTTATTCTTTACTACTACCACCAAGTGCATTTGGAACGTGTATGTTTTCAGCAAAAAGACTCTTGTTTAGGCCATGTTCACACAACGTATATTTTCGTAAAAGTATGGCTGTTATTGTCCATTGCAACAATAGCCGTGATTATTACGAAAATATACATTACCTTGCACAGATGCGCCTGCATCAGAACTCAGCAGCGCTAAAAATCACCCGGCCGGTAATGCAGTACCGGCCGGGATGATCTTTAATGAGACCGGCCGTTCCGTGACCCGGCGAGGTCTGAACATAGCCTCAATCAGTATATATAAGTATATTAAGTCAGAATATTTTATTACTATTATTATGCATTGATGGAGGCTTCCAAACATAAACTAACATTATTAATCAACCTCCAATCATGTCACTCATAGGCCATCTTTATATGAGATCAGCACATAAGATGTTGTCTACACCACGCTGTTTGCGGTTTATGTTTTATTGATGAAGAAGGAGGATGGTGACGGCTTACTACAATGTGCAACCAACCGTTGTGAACTCTGTTAAAAATTGACCACATACTCTTCATGCTGACTCACTGCATATAGGTCTAGTTTTGTCCAGTCATTTCTAAGTGTACTATTTGGTCATTACCATGTGGAGCATTACTGCAGTTATTAACTCATGTCCCAAATTCCAGTAAAAAGCACCCAGTATCCTTGATTTTTCTTATTAATAATATTTATTTGTATTTCAATATTCCTATATTAAGTAATATAAATAATAGTGTTAAACTATATAAATTCAGCAAATGATAGCCCAAAAGTACTGGTAAAGTAAAGTTTTACAGCACAAAACTCTACTGGTTCACGGCACAGAATAAACAGGAATACAGGGTGTTGACCAGACTGACTTCTACTGAAGCCCAAGTGAAAGAAAAAGAAACATATAGCTTTATAGGCTATATATTTATGGACCTGGTCTTTTCAACATGATCTGATGGAAAATGTGGTTGCAAGCTTTACGTTCTACAGGTATATATTCTACCATGGACGCCTCTGCACAATATGCGGATGACTTTATATGACACTCCAATTCCTACAGGATAACAGCCTTTCATAAATTATTCAGGTAATAAGCCTGGAAAGAACCACTTTACATTCAACTCAGGAATAGCATCTAAACCAAAGTCTATGGCAAGTACAATAGTAGTATAGATGTGACAAAGTGACATTCTAAAGTCACTCACAGAAGTACTAACAGATCCGCAATGTAGTCCATTATTTGTATCTAGTGAGCTAAAGTTAGAGGCTATGGGTCTCTAGGGAAACAGTATGTGTACAAGATGTTGAGATTGACAGTTCCACGGGGACCTGCGTGTTACGTACTTACTATAAATAGCAATTACATGCAAGTTATTTCAGTTTAGAATCATCTGCACATAGGATTTTCTACATTACTTACATTTTCCTTAGATTTTCTATATCCATTTATGGGAGGCAATGAAGATGCTTTGGATCTAATTGATTTTGTGGACATGGAAAAAAAAAATTAGTAATGAAATCGAATAATTACAGATAATTGGATTATACTATTGTGGAGGAAAACAGATACTAAAAAATTATACTAACCCCCTTGTTTCCCCACTATAGAGCCCTGATCCTGACGCACAGCACCTCCAGCATCTATGTTTACAAAAGACTTTGCTCAAGCACTCAAAATCTGACGGCCGCAGTGGTGTTCTGACCAGCTGAGTGGCCAATGTCTTCTGCAGGCCCTGATTCTAGAAGTGCTATGCATCAGGTTCAGGGCACTGTGACAGCAGTGGTGGTGGTGGTGGAGCAAGGAGGGGTAAGAATTATCTTTTATGTTTTCCAGCTGCCTAAGCATATTTTGGAAAAAAAAAAAAAATCCCTGGACAACCACTTTAAGGGAATAAATATTCTGTTATATAAAGCACTGAAATTGATGGCAATACTGCAATAGGGAGAAAAAAACAGGATCTATGGTACAATTTATAGGGACCAAAAGGGACAACTAACTGCTAATATAGTTATTTAAGCCAAGTTATTACCCTTGTGCCCTTCTAACAGAGGACTTTGAGAATATCAGATCGCTGTATGGCAACTTTTTGAATTTGTCTCGACCAACTGCAACATAAAACTGTCCATTCTCTAGTTCAGAGCCATCATTAATGGGAATCCCATCTAATGTGTATAATCTAAAGGGAAATAACAAAAACATTCATTGCGTTAGTGCATTACATTGAATCTGCTATACAGAATTTCTCTTTTTTTTGCACTATATGCATTTGTTTTTAAACATTATTGTGATTAGATACATTTCTGTTTGACATAAGATCTCCTAAGTATTTCTCTAATCTGACTGGCTACACCCCAACCATTTCAGAATTGTGGACAATCCACATTAGAAATAGAGTCTGAAAGGCTCACAGATTTAATAAAAGCAAAAGACTAGTGATTACCACTAAGGAGACATTTCCTGTGAGTTAAGATGGAGAACAGGAAGCGCTAAGCAGTAAGAACCAGGCATAATTGGAATAATAGTGTTACCATTTCTCATTAGCCATCCTAAACCCTCTTTTTTTTCCTTTGGACAGATAACCCCTTTAATATAACATCTGCCCACAACTGCCCTTCTTCTAGGTTAATCTGAATATACATAATATTATCTAATTATGAAAGTTCTTTGTGTCTGAAAAGAATGTTATAATGCATATCTTCAATGAGGGTAAATGTTTTAGGTTCCTACAATATCAGGGACAGAAAAACAGCAAAGAATTGCTGAAGTAGCTAGAGGTCTGTACTGTAGACCAGCAGACAGAAAGCAAAGATAAAACATGCACCTGTGTACTGCTCCACTCCGAAGCTTCACTTTGTCAGTAACCATAGCTAGAACAAGCTCCCACTGATCCAGGACTTTCCTAGGTAGCAATAAACGAACCACTGGGTTCATGACATCTCCATTAGCAATAAGGCTGGCAGAAAAAATAGAGGACGTAGTAAATATAAACACACTTCAATATAAAAACAACGTAATGCTTGAAATAGGATTACTCACAATACAGTACACGGCTCTTGAAAATTTTTTCTAAATCGTGCCGATACATTTATTCTGCTGTGAGAAACTGGTTTTACCTAAAAAAAAAAAAACAACAAAAAAACTAATTGTACAGGTACTTACAATAAAACAATGGATTTAGTTAGTTATGGCCGCCGGCTGGCTACAGCTCTAGGTGTGCAATTTTGTTTGGACTCATGACTAGTTGTAGCCTTGGGAGTAACAGCTGTATCTTGTTTGATTAGGGTGTACTTGGGTCAGGTCCCATTTACATCAGAGGTTAGGGTTACACTAGTGGTATTCGTAGGGTACCATCAAAAACATAGGCATAACCATGGGCCTATTCACTTTTAATAGACCAGCACAGTCTGGTCTGAAAGAAGCCAAAACTTGATGTAAATGGGGTCTTACAGAAACTGAAGAAAAACACTTGTTGAAATACCCGACTTCTTGGTGATACTTACTACTATCCTGTGTACTCAGATGGAGCTGCTACTGTACGATGTACTACTGCCTTTTATTTCCAATTCACCAACATGTGTTTTGTTTTCTTGTTAACGCAAAATGTTAAATAAATTCTTAAAAAAAATAAATAAAAAACACTTGTTGGAATATCTACATTTACAGACGCCATGGACACAAAGGGGGACATCTGTCAAAACTGGCGAGTACGCCAGTGTTAAACGAGGCCAGTCTCCTTTTCCCTGGCCAGATATACTAAGACACATACGCCTTAGTAAAGCCGGCTGGCCCTGTGCCTGGTGCAGGAATTGCGGAATCTACACCTTCGCCCCCAGCCCGCCCTTCAGGCAAGTGGGGGTTACAGCTGGCATACGCCAGGGAGAAGGCAAGAATCTACACCTTCTCCCTGGCATGCGCCAGGGGTGCAGCCTTGATAAATTCTTGATAATTTTCGTGTTCTTTATTAGCGACCATTCCCAAGGTATGTTCAAACACTGTAAGATAATATCAAAATACTACCGTAATTCTCAATATAATAATGCGCTCCATTGAAGTCAATAGGAAATTGGATAGCAGTGCACACAACGTATAGAATAACGGCCATAACTGATTACAACAATCCAAATAATGAACATGCTCATTATTTACCACCTGATTTTACCCAATACATCACCTGTTCACATATTATTTTTGCTCTAGATTATGACCATATTTTCATATTTTATTAACTGTGTGTGAGCACAACTGAGTTTTAGGTTTTGTTGCCATCCTTATAATGTGATTACTTTTTAGATTATATACAATGAAGCACAAATCTTCCCATGATTATGTAGAAATTTCACTATAAACTGTCAGCAAGAAAAGACATCCCAAACTGCTTACATGGCTACACAGCTATGCAGGAAGGGAAACTATCCAATTCTTCACTGTGGCTGTCTGAGGCTGTTACTACCTAAATGCTTTTTTTAATGCCCCTCTAAAGTTTTTGAGGCAAAGAAAACGGATGTATTTTCATAATTATGGCTGTAAATAATGATCATGCTCTTTATTTACAGCCATAATTATGAAGATACCATGTATTTTATCCTCAAAAAACCATGGGGGAGATTTATCAAACATGGTGTAAAGTGAAACTGTCTTAGTTGCCCCTAGCAACCAATCAGATTCCACCTTTCAGTTTCCAAAGAGTCTGTGAGGAATGAAAAGTGGAATCTGATTGGTTGCTAGGGGCAACTGAGCCAGTTTTACTTTACACCATGTTTGATAAATCTCCCCCCTTGTGTGTACATAGCCTTAAAGGGGTTGTACAGAGTAAACTTCTAATCTCTGATGCTGTCAGGGCTGCAGGGGATACAGCAGTGCTATATACTTACCTGTCCTACTCCACCGCAACACTGTCATCTTGTTCACAACTTTCGCTGATGTGCCATTCTGACAGGAAATGGGTGTTAAGCATAGACAGTCTATGCTAAGTGGCCATTTTATGTCAGAATGGCAAATCAGCGGAAGTTGTGAACAAGATGACAGTGGCAGAGAGTAGCAGCATTAGCGGTGGAGCGAGACAGGTAAGTATTTAGCACTGCTATGCATCCTGGCAGCAATGGAAATTAGAAGTTCATGCAGGAAAACACCTTTAAAGTTATTGAGCCATGGCCAAAACATCCAATACACATGTGTGTATATTTTTTCTTTGCATACATTGAAAATGATTTGCCATATGCATGCTTACAGCACCAACTCCTAGTTATAAGCAAAGAACATTTATGTATAAAAACATCTAAGCATAGTTCCAATGAATCTGTACAAGTTAACAGCAAATAAATGTCCTTGACTTCCCTGATAATCTGTGTTTTATTCATCTCTAAACTATTTTTCCTAATGGTTTTGAAATACACTTTATTTACTGATCGCCCACCAAGGACAAGCATTGTAACGCTCACGTCATACACATGTGGGAACAAATCTCTTAATATCTATCATTTTGAGGCAATTTAATACCATACCGATTTCTATTTTCACACATGAGCAATTTGTAGGAATGTATCTTCTATTATTTTCTAGTCAAACTTATATAGTATACTAAGTGTAATGATAAGGCCTCATCACATCTACAGTACCACAGTTAGTCACATGCTGAGAGTCAAGCTGCAGCTATTGTTACATTCTCGCCATATAAAAGGTTAATTTCATGCATGGAAGAAACATGGGGCTACATATGTAAGCTAGCCCATAGGGCTGGGTTCACACTGTGTTGTGTTTACATGTAACGTACATGTTGTCATCCTTCTGAAATTAATGGAAATATATAAGTGATTTCTAAACTTGACTTGTAACATAGACAATAGATTATTTCTATTTGTCTTTTTCCCCTGGTGTCTATTTAATTACTTTTTTCTTATTTTGCAGTGTGGTCAGTAGTGGATTATAACAGGGGCGTTTCGGGCGGCAGCCCGGGGCCCTGAGCTCCTGGGGGGCCCATGACCACCCAAAAAGACTTATACTTTCAGTGGTGTACTGTCTCCTGGCTACACTTCCACCATGATTTGCAAAAATCACATTTTTTTTAATGGCAATTTTGCACAAATCAGGACATCATGACATTATCTGTCCTGTACTATGAACGCCAGGCTAGTGCTGCCATAGTTAAAGGGGGGTGGGGGGGCCCAGGCTTGGTGAACAGCCCGGGGCCTATGGTAAAGTTAATCCGCCCCTGAGTGTGGTACAGTATAGTAATCGGTCTCAAGTTAGAAAAATAGCAAGGGCACTCACCGGTTTGTGCAGTAATCTTTATTATCTTCTTAGTAAAACATGGTATATCATCACTGAATATTCCAATAGTCACTTAAAAATTACCTTTTATTATATCATTTAAAACACCAAACACTTTATTGCACAGCCATCACCTTTGCACTTTGTGCCACCAATTTTTTACACAGGAGAGTCTATTTGGGCACTCTTCAGACCTTGTAGCATGTTTCTGGTACCCAAATTGTCCTCTTCTTATATGTTACACTGTATATGTTATGTCAACACAAAAAAAAAAAAAAGTCTGTTTGGGTACTGTTCAGACCTGGTTGCGTTTTTGATGCGTTTTTTTGTCTGTCCATGCGTTTTTTGCACCCAGCTCTTCCTCCTATTGCATACTATACAGTGCATATAGCCATTAGTAGTGGTTATTATCCGTGTGTATTTTCCAGCCGTGTTCCCATATTGCACATATCATTTCATATTGCACTCGTATAATGGTCACAGTCTTTTATATTGTGCTTAAGTATCACGGTTAAAGTCACTACTAAATGTCCCAATTTTCCATTTATAAATTTTCAAACAAGAAAATATTTATTTGCTGAAGATATGTTACTTCCCTTGTTCATGGGGTTCACTTCAGTGTTCTCATGGTCCGGCCCAATGCGTTTCCGCAGCCTCTCATCAGGGGCCTTGCTGCTTCTTTAACTCTGGAGCTCTGGGACGTCTGTTGTGTGCTGGTGCATAGCTCAGATGATGGCTGTGCACTCCTAAAATTTTAGAAGTGCTTGGCGTCCTCGCCGCCTGCTATACCATGTTTTACTAAGAAGATAATAAAGATTACTGCACAAACCGGTGAGTGCCCTTGCTATTTTTCTAACTTGAGATTGTTTGTGAAAGTGCTGGACTGCCGTTCAGCAAGTGAACACCACCGCGCAGAATATACAGAGTGTATTACTCCACACACCATTGTGTGGATCCTAACCGCATGAGAGGAGTTGTAGTGCCGGTGTCTGTGACTTTTTGAATAGTATAGTAATTTGTGCTATGGAGTAAAGCAGGTGTAGGGAACCTTGGCTCTCCAGATGTTGCTAAACTTAAAACTCCCATCATGCCTGGACAGCCAAAGCTATAGCCAAACATGATGGGAATTGTAGTTTTGAAACAGCTGGAGAGCCAAGGCTGCCTACCCCTGGTGTAAAGCAAAAAAAAAAAAAAAACCTTCCACATTGCAATCCATAAAATTTTAGAAAGTTTTTAACATCCTTTAAATGCATACATTTTTATACGTAAAATGTAAACACATTATGAACCGAGCCTAAATATGTAGATAAGGCCCGTATTTGCCTGTACATCTGTTTTGACAGCTATTCGGTTTAAAAGACATTGCTGTTGAATCTCTATGGTGATATATCAGATTTACAAGTATTTGTTTGTTCCACGTTATGAAACACAACGTAACTTCAGCGGACATTCAATATTCCTTCATGCTTCTATATAAGTCCTATGGACCATAAAAAAATGCACTTGAGAATACGCCATATACACTGTAGAATATAACCGCTCACAATCGCTACTGCTCATGCAGGTCCTATGATTAGGGATATGTAGGTTCTATAAACCAGGCTCAATAGCCTTTCAGTGCTTCCACAATGATTGCATTGGTCAGCAACCACTATAATTTGAACAACTAAACCACTCGATCTGGTTCAATCTGCTGAATAGTATTACATTTGAAAAAAAAAATATCCCCAATTATAGGAAATATATGAATTTTCCTTGCTATCAGTACTAAAGCATTCATACTTACATCCTCTGTGGGAGACTATGGACAAACAGCAAAATGACAAAATAATTTAATTAGTGTATACGTAACCATATCTTAAGGCACCAAATAGATGGGAAAATATCTATCTATTACATTATTATAGAAAATGACCATTTTATAGAATAAAATAAAAATCACATTAGATGCCTGATAAATCTTGCAGAGAAATGCCCTATGATCTTCTGTGTTTATATGAGTGCTGAACTAACTCATCAATTGATATTACAGCAAAAAAGTGTGATGAAATATTATACATTATATAATACATACATATTATTTTTATTACTGCTAACTTTCTGCAGCTATTGTTTACACTGTTTAACAGCTAGTGGTCATCAGGTCTGTCTTGGATACATGATGGTTACATAGGTTTACACCTCACCAGGGGTGCCTCTACCTAATGAGGCGGGTACTGCATCTAGGTGGAGATTGAATGAAGAGGATGCCATGTGTTTGTACAACTCTTTCCATTTACTTCTATAGAAGTTACAGAAACAGACGAGCATGGTACAGCCAATTCTCCATTCATTCTCTACCAAAATGTGGTGGCCCGTAGATGTCTTAACAGGTGGATGAGGAGTTGGAGGTTGGGGGTCGGTGCAGGTTCAAGCTGTGTTAAATTGGCTTTGGTGGATTTCAACTCCAAACTACTAACTGCATCTCAGATCCATCCTCCAAATTTTGGGGGGGATCAGGTGATTCTTATGATAAGCGGATAACCTACAATAACACTGCCCTTTCCGTCACACATAATACCACATAATACAACATTAAAAAAAGCACTATTTAACATTAAAGAAGCACTCTGACAAAAATGTCCATCCTACAGCCTGTTTGCCGCCTAAACAATGTACATTGCAGGGCAGTTTATTTAGTCATTCGTACCTATATTAGCAGGTTACCGTTTCAGGTCCTGCCCTGAACCATGTGACTGACACTATGAGACTAACATCAAGGCATTTACTGGAATAAGTAAAGAGAGTGACCTCCACTGGACACATACCTGCTTTACATTATGGCATGGATGAGTGCCAGTCCACACAAGGGCCAAAATGGAGCCAATAACTGTCTAACAAAGGCGCAGGTAACCACAATGTACACTGTGTATGAGGCTAGCAGGCAACAGGATGAACAATTTTGTGGGAGTTCGTCTTTAAAGTGTAAGTGCAAAATTATTTTATTATGTCTTAAAAGAAACAATAATAGAGAACAACATAGAGAACAAACATGCCAAGTAATATACAAGAGCAATGGAAAAAGTTGTGTACAATTACATGGTTATAAAGTAGAATTACATTTTGGTTTACAATCCCAACATTTTACACATTAGTAAGTAGTAGACATATAATTAAAGAAGTAAGTGCAAGCAGGAGAACTCATCTAGTGGCCTAAAGAGAAACATAACAAACCATAACAATACCAATGGTAAACATGTACATAGATCCTAACTAGAGACTGATGGTGCAACAAATGGTAGAGAAAAACAATGACTCATAAAGCAAAGGGATGAAAAGTGGTTGAAAAATGTAAGAGTAAGGTGCAGAAGATGCATATGGTATGCATACGAGTGGCAGGCATCATAATATGTTAGGAAACTTGTCAGTTCTGATGGCTGGGTGGAATAAAAGGCATGGCTATACAGTCAAATGTAGAGACTGTACATGATCTCCATGTCTTCCATGGTGACCATAAGATTAAGGCTACGTCCACACAGCCATTGTTTTTACATAGTGTGAACATAGCCTAAGGCTGCATTCACATGTCTGTGATTATAAGGTCCATAAACCGACTGTATATCATGGACTGAACTTTTGAACTCTAATGGAACTTCTGGCATTATAATTTATGCTATGATGCTAAGGGCTTCATAACAGCTAAAGTTCTTTGCTGTTGACTGGACACGGCTGTGTCACTACAGTAGCACAGAGTTTTAACTGTTTGAGAGTTTTAACTGTCTGAGCTCCCGGTATCACAATAAATTATAATGCAGGGACTTCCGTAAGAGTTCAAGAGTTTAGTCCGTGACATACAGTCAGCTTACAGAGCGTATATCACAGAAATGTGAATGCAGCTTAAAGTGTCAATGTCAATATAACTTTCAAAATCTAAAACAGTAGATCTGATATAAAGCAAGTTTGCAATTTACATTCATTTTTGCTGCTGTTATGCTGTAAAAGAAAGCTGTACTTACCAGACATCCAGGTCCAGTCTCCTGAAGGCAGATTTTTAGACTTGTGCTGGATGTAAAAAAACAGACTAAACACAGGAATTCCAGCCAGTACAGAGAGTGACGGCTCAATGTGTCCATCAGTCACATGACTGCCTTCTCTCTATGAGCACTCAGATGGCCTGGGATACACAGGACTTCCTGTTTTCTGACTCAATGAGAAAAAAAAAGTCAGAAAACAGGAAGTGCTGTGTTTTCCCATGATAACTACAAAAAATAATGAATGTAAATTGAAAACTTGCTTTATATCACATCTACTGTTGATTTAGATTTTGACAGTTATAACGACAGTGACATTTTAAGTTGTCCTGTGCATTATTTTCACAACTTGAGAGCTTTTCCAGTTGGCAAATCTGATTGACTTTATTTATCCATCCACATAGTTTCAGACCTTTTGACATATCATAAAGATGTATCAGAATGTTGGACTGCCGAAAAGAAGAAAGAAGTGGCAGAAGCATAGGAGCATGTCTTCGGTTAGCAAGGAGAGACAGCACTCGTTTAAGCATCTGCTTCTAGTTTGTCTAGTCTAATCTGAATTCCAGCTATATTATGCAGGTTCTGTGCATTCTGGTGCGAGATGTCTCACTAACTGTGAGCAAGGGGTGCTAAAATGTAGACCGAACATGACTACATGCCAACCACCTGTCTCCATGTTATTGAGACTGATTGAATATTTTTCATGTTGACTCTTCCCATTCCCAGTCAGTGGTACTTTACCCTGTCCCTAGTATCCTGATTAATGTCACACGGCTACAATTAGCTACTGTCATTGAGAGGCGCCAGATCAGATAATTCAGCTACGGAATGTTCAAAATAAGAAGTGAACATTCTTACAATAAATGTCAAAACTAATGATTAACCTCACAAGGTTAAAAATAAACTTGTTTTCCCAGAAAGCTTAGGAGGCTGACAATGAGTTATGCGCTTGTATATGTGATATAGTAATGTGGTAAGAGTACGGGAATACTCTGACTGGAGGTCAGTAAAGTGTAAAGCATAGGTATCATTGTACTAACAGGAAATGTGTCTGCATAATTTCTGGTTATTATTTAAGCCTAAAAGCCATAGGTACACCATCACTCAATGTGGTAAATGTAGCAGCAAACATCCGATTTCAGCATCACATCACATCACATCTTATTGTCCAGCATTCTTTTGTGGGAAATACATTATATTTGGCAAGTTTGACCTTCTTTATTGGCACAGTCTCTGTATCCTCCAGACAAAGAGTTAACACAATAAAGAAGTTATACCCATCCCCGTGCCCCTGTTGGTACAGTGACTCCAGATCACTACCAACCTCAATTTTCCAGTTTTCTTTGAGTTCTTTTGTCATCACAATTTGGCAGGAATTACACACCCAGACAGTCAGTAGCTGCAGAATCTAGCCAGGTTGTGACATCATAGGACCAGAAGAGACCATGAGTGGTGGCACCGCACTGCAGGGGCACAGGGACAGGTAAGTATAACTTCTTTATTATTTTACCCCACTCATTTCACGGTTGTGATTTATGGATGACTTTTCTGATTATAAATATCCTTTTATATCAAATGGGAACAATCAGCAGGTTAGACATACCTAACCTGCTGATAGTTTCCTAGTAGGCACAGGGCATTTAGAATGAAGGTATGTCTGTTACCTCCATCCTCGGCGCTGTTCCCGTGCTGTTAGCTGTGAAATTGTCTGCCCAATAAGCCGTAAGAAGCACTAGGGGCAGGGCTACATACCCTATACATGGCTGCTAAAGCTGCTAAAAATTCATTAGCAGTATCTGAATAACTCAGTTAGCATGCCTGAACATGCTCACAAGACTTGCTGATCCTCAAAGCTAATGTGGAATTCTGGAGTAAAAAGATTTTTCTAAAACACTTGCAATGCTGTTCATTTGGACCCCAATATATCAAATACAGTCATTTATATCATGTACAAAATCAGCATCGAAACCAGGGAAAACATAGTAGCAAATTTTGTAAAATCATCAACCATATAAAAGCTAAATTAGGTGTCAAATTGGTTCCAGGCTACCAATGCAATAATCTTCTATCTATAACCATAAAGATCCTTATGGTTTCAGCTGTAGCTGTGGTACCATTATGCAATATCTGGAGACAAAGTCTAATTTCCTTGGTGTTACTGGAAAAAGACGGCACACTGTAGTGGGGTGGTGCTCGTGGTCGGAACTGGTCCCAGCAAATAGTAAAAGGATGATCACGGCGTTCACCAATTCTAGTGTTTTTTTTTATTTAAGTATCACATAATACAGGTACCAACAGGAGGACGCTGCGTTTCGACTCGTGGCCCATATCAGCTGATGAAGGCCACAAGCGAAAACGCCACATCCTCCTGTTTGTACCTGTATTATGTGATACTTAAATACTTAAAAAAGAACACTAGAATTAGTGAGTGCCGGGATCATCCTTTTACTAATTTCCTTGGTGGACATTTACTTCTACATTGTGGAAGGGAGAAAAAGTGAATTATCTATGCAAATTAACACAGTACATAGGTTAGACACACACCCCTCCTTCATTAAAGGGGTTATCCAGCGCTACAAAAACATGGCCACTTTTCCCCCTACTGTTGTCTCCAGTTCAGGTGCGCTTAGCAATTAAGCGCTATTTACTTCAATAGAACAGTTTCAAAACCCCACCCAAACTGGAGACAACAGTAGGGGGAAAGTGGCCATGTCTTTGTAGCGCTGGATAACCCCTTTAAACTCAAAGAAAAGGAGAAATTTACACTATATATATTATTAATTTTTGCTAATTGATTGCTTTAATAAAGTTATATTAGGCTATGTTTAAATCACATGGAAGACCACACTTTTGAGTCCTGCACAAAAGAAGTATACATCCAGCAAATGAACAGAACACAGTTACAAAATGACTCAGTCCTGCCCATTTAAGTTACATCAGCATCCTTTTTCATAGATTCCTGACGTGTAGCCCGATGTGGGCCTGAAAACGTGATGTTTTACTTACTTAGCCTTACTTAGTAACATCACTTCATTAAAATAAATGCATAGTTTTTTATATCTACCTTTTAACTTCTGTTTTGCTGCCACCAACTTTGTGATCCAAGCAGGGGATTGGGAACTGCAATTGGTGCAGCAGAGGAACAGAGGGGCCTATCTCCTTCCCTTACTGCTTAATGTGACTCAGTATGAGCTGACATCTCTCTTTGGCAGGATGTTGATGGATAGCTGTGGTCTACTGTTAGGCTATGTTCACTCAACGTATATTTTCGATTATTACGGGAATATACGTTACCTTGCCTTCTATGGGATCCCGGCAGCCAGAGTATACACATAGTATACACTCCGGTGGGGATCCCTTGTGGCGCTGCAAACCACTGACATGTCAGTTTTCTGTGACCTTCAGCAGAAAACCATGTCAGTGCACACTGTGGAGCGAGCGGCTCCGGCTCCATAGTGTGCTGTGGAGAGTTCTAATGTGGGCGCGCACGGATGCGCCCGCATCAGAACTCTGCGGCCATAAAGATCATCCGGCCGGGATGATCTTTCCTGAAACCTGCCGTTCCGTGACCCGGCCGGGTCACGGAACAGCCGGTCTCTCACTGTGTGTGAACATAGCCTTAAACTGCACACAGCCAGAACAGCCAGTAATTAGTCAAATATGACCGATAATCACTTGTATCAGTGTAATAGGGCCCTTACTCCAGCCAGACTGGCTGCAAGAACTCATAGGAACATGCACATCTGCTGAAGGAGATAGGGAAGTTGTAGAAGCTATCTATACATTCTATATTAGGCATAAACCCTATCAATACACTCAGTATTAAAGTCATTACTATCACAGTTACTGGGACAGAAAATAAGATTGTTATAACCCACTACTTTTATTTATCCAATAACTCTAACAACTAATAAATATGGCCTTCTGGACATGGCCTTATGGCCTGACTGGACATGTAGCATAAGGTTCACTGTACCTTACGCCTACAACATATCGTATAGCATGGGAGACATATAATTATAATTATAGTTTTAGAAGAAGTAGAAGAATGCACGAGTGTACACATTATTGTAACTATTATAATATAGAAATGTATATAGCCGATATATTGCACAATGTGGTGCCACATTCCCTGACAGCAAAGCAGTGATTAGAGCTGATGGTAATCATGTTACTAGGACGCAGCGCAATACAACATCAGAGTTTTCAGTCAGTGGAAAGTAGCTGGAATAGGATGTATTTAAATATACTGGGTTGTTGTCATGACATGTGAGCGGCAAACTGTATAAAAATGTGATAGATGGATAGATAGATAGTCCACAGAAATCCGCAGCACTCCAACATGTGGTAAGAAAAAATTTATTCCATCAACATAGGTACAAAAATGGCGACGTTTCGACCCTCTCACAGGGTCATTCTCAGGCCCGAGAATGACCCTGTGAGAGGGTCGAAACGTCGCCATTTTTGTACCTATGTTGATGGAATAAATTTTTTCTTACCACATGTTGGAGTGCTGCGGATTTCTGTGGACTGTGTTTGTTATCCCTAGCCAAGGGACTTTCTTCGCTGGCACCCACGTCTTTACCTCCGGATGTGCGGCTTTTCTCTGGACTAGATACATAGATAGATAGATAGATAGATAGATAGATAGATAGATAATTTAAAGTGCTGAAGAGCAAGACAAAGCTAATTCATGATGTGGCCTGCAAGAAGGTGTATATGAAGATGCAATGTATATGGGCATTTATTCTGGGTGTAACCTGCAACTTTAAGAGTATTTTTGAGAAGTCACTTCACTGAAGTTACACCTTTACAACTACTTGACCACCAGAGCTCATTGAGCTGGGCATTTAAGAGTACCTATCATCAAAGATAAAGTTTGACATGTCATAAGGTATGTCAAAAGTTACTGAGTGAGATCCGCAGTGATCAGGAGATTTAACTGTGAAGAGGACACAACAGCAGCACAATCCACTCTCTGGCTGATCACTAATTCCGACCATGAAGTCTCATTGACTTACTGTGCATAGTCGGCATTAGTCTTTACAATTGGTGAGTAGATGGATCTTCCAGGCTACATATCCGATCACAGTGGGTGTCAGCAGTAAGACCAGCAATAAGTGCTTTATAACTGTTTCTGACTTCTCAATGCGCACTATATAGAAAATAGAGGCTATTCTAGAACAGTCAATAACAAGTAGTAGCAGATCAGCTCTGCCAAAGACTAAAGGAGGCCATATGGCTCCTATTCTTGTCACAGCTACAGCAGAAAACTACTAAAATAATTAGATAAATAAGGTAAATGTTTTCAGAAGTCTTCAAAAAAGGTGAACCTGTCCTGCATGGTTTTGTTTCATTTACAGGCTCACAGATTGAGGGTTAACAATTTAGGCTCACTTACCCCCTCTCTCCTGCACATAGCAGAAGCTAAGCTCCGCCCCTTTTCCTGTGTTTGGTCCCGGTCTGCCTGTTACTAGAGACAAACTTTCAACAACAAGCAGAAGACTGCAGCTTGCAGAAAAGTATGGAGGGAAATTGTTTAAAGGGGTTATGCAGCACTACAAAAACATGGCCACTTTTCCGCCTCTCTTGTCTCCAATTCAGGTGTGGTTTGCAATTAAGCTCCATTTACTCCAATGGAACTGAGTTTGAAACCACACCCAATCTGGAGACAAGAGAGGAGGAAAAGTGGTCATGTTTTCGTAGCGCTGGATAACCCCTTTAAAATTACATTGACCATTTTATGCCCAAATATGATATATATATATATATATATATATATATATATATATATACACACAGTATGTAAAAAAAATATGATACATATGATATTAAAATGACTAAAACATAGTTTGTAATCTATTTAATACTTTATTTTAGTGTTATTTGCAAACCTAAATAATACCGATATGACAGGGTGGTTTTCATTCGGCATGTGTGAAGTGTTTTATTGGATTTGTGACATAATCTACATATATGTCTGACCACTGTCTATAGGCCAAAAATAAATCTATTTACAGTTCCTAACACTGTAATAGGCAACACAAACTCAACATTCACTATATATAAAAGTTCACACACACCCATACAACAAAAAACAATGGATGGGCACTGTAGGAGGTGAACTGATGTAATGGATACATTGCGCCACAAGCAACTAATACTTTACTGGATTAAATACGACTCAGTCTTATCCAAATCATGTCAAGTGCTCAACAGTATGTCAGGGGTTCAGAAGAGCTGCAAAAACACTCCTAAGACAAAGGCAAGGGAATAGAAAGGAGGAAGGGACCTCAGCCAAAAGAAAGAAACACAGACCTGAACTCATCAAACCATAATAAAGTGACCCAGTGATCCGTAACTTCCACATCTTCTACATTATATCCTAATAAACCTAACAGACAGCTCACCTATCATTGTAAGCCAACGTCATCACTGGTCAGGGTTGTATTATATGCAGTCACTTCTCCATTAAATATTTGCTATGTATGCTTGTCTTTCATTATGTTTTTAGCTAAAAGTACATAAAAGTAATGACATAACTTCAATATATGTCACATTTTCTCAATTCTTCATTAATGATTTTCCATTTTTCCCACTATGTAGCATATCTTTAGATTTGCAGACAGTGGCAGACATACAATGAATAGCCACTTTATTAGAGCCACCTGCCCTTTCACAATAGGAGCATCCATGTAAGGAAATCAGACCCCATTTTCTGTGGATCCATCTCAGTGTAAATCCACATTAGAATGGGAAATCTAGTGGTCTGTGTCACTATGAATAAGGATCTGTCATCAGTGCTAGTTTATCCGGGCGAAGGTATCACAAACTGCCAACCTTGAAGGGTTTTCTCATGCAACATGAGTATATAGGCATACTGAGAATGGTGAAACATACTGCGAAAATAAGAATAGGATGTCAAGAACTATTCTGAAATACATGTAATCCACAGTCGAGAAATTGGAAGCCAATGGCTTCCAGCTAATTTGTCTGAATGTACAAGTTACCATTCCTAAGCATAGATGAGCCATAACAGCACACAACCAGTGACACTGCTATCTAAGGGAACCAGAAGTGCGAGACTCTGTTGTGCAAAAGAATGCAAACAGGGGATCATTACAAACATTGCCTGGTCAGATGAATATGCAAAAAAGGGGTTTCAAAACAGAGTCAGGAGTCTTAAAACTCGGGAATAGCCCGATATCCCTCCTGGAAAGGAAACCCGTTGCTAAGGGGTGACTCTGTAATTGTTGTGTTTTGCATGTCTACCATTCATTGCCCCCATTAGCCAGAATCCTGCTCACAGATGAGGGGCAAAAACCCTGAAACAGCTGTCTGTGGATGGATGCCTGGCTTTGGTAATCCCTTGTCATGTCTTAATACTCGCAACTGAGTTGACGCAAAAGGGCCATCCTAGTATTTTTCTAATTGTGTCCTAATACTCACAACAGTGTGGGACTTCAGGGGCAATGTATCAGGGTGGTTTGGTGATCTCCCTACTGGGAGGGATATCTGGCTATTCCCGTGTTTTGAGACTCCCGACTGAGGCTCCACAGACCCCTCCCCCCCCTTTTTTTTTGCATATTCTAATTTTGTAGGTGGCAATGTATCAATGGAGACTTTTGAATGAGTACTCCATTGAATCTTTTTGCTGATCTTCCTGAGCTCAGACATTTTTAGCATATGCCGTAGATGTCAAAGAATGTCTGAGATGAGCATACCCACACAAGCAATGGTGAGTATATATAGAGGACATATTAAAAACATATAAACAGCAACATGCTTGTTGACAGTTTCCCCTTATTGTAAGTATATCACATAAATAAAATGCAAATAAGTAAACAGTACAAAAAAACGCTGTAAAGATATTTAAAGGGGTATTTAGGGAATAGAAAATGTTTTAAAATGGGCTCAGGGTGCTTTAAACATAAAACATAATTATTATTCCATTGTAGAAAAGAAATGCTGCAACACTCACAGGCTATATGCATAACCGTGTTTATTCCATCACATAGTTGAGGATGCAAACAGGTAGGCCACGATTTTGTGAAACCGGCAGGGACGACACAGCAATAGCAAGAGGAAATGGAGGGCAGCAGGGACCAGGAAAATTTAGACTGCAAGCAGTGGGGGACTGAAATAGGGGAGTATGATTTTTTTTGTGTAGAGCACCCCAAGCCCTCTGTCAACATTTTTTGTCTCTATATTTTAAATATTAATATTTATAAAGATAAAGATTTTTTTTTTAAATCCTCCCCCCCTCTACATATCCAGTGCAAGGTATAAAGTGTATGGAGCCTCAATCCACTTTAGCTTACATTGCTTTAGTACAATTGTATTTATTATTCAGGGCTGGAGTGGACTGACAAAGGGCAAATGAATAAATAAGAAAAATCAGTATCACAAGTGGATGTTCTGTATACCTGGGGACTGTACAGAGGTTTTGTATAGAGATTGTTGCTATTTCTCAGTTCCCATTAGACCTATCTGCGTTAAACAACATTTATAATGGGTTATGTACACAGCCACCACTGGGGATACAGTTTCACATTACTGTACCCAAAAACAATTGTGTTTGTTCGTGAACTCTGCCAGGTTTATTCCTCATGGTCAAGTTGTCGCTGGTGTCTATGGAGAAGAAATAGCAGAACTCTGCATACATGCTATTTTTATAAAATCCCAAAACCCCTCGTACTGATAACTTGAGAATTATGAAAAGCAAGTACTACAGGGGGAAAACTAAGAATAACTGGTCTCATAAACAGATATGCTATGGGTTATTTATGGTTCCACATGCAAACACATACACATGCATAAAAGCAGGCAAGAAAATTAGGAGTTATCCAGCAGGATGAAATGAGCACAACCATACTTAATCACTCCAAGAAAATGATACTGTCCAGAACACAAAGCAACAGTAATACATCCATACATATCCAGACGCACAAACTAAAATACAATCAAAAAAACAAGGTGAAAAATGGTGGTGTTAGCATACAGTCATGACATCAATAACTAAAAGGCTGGGCTCATACACTGTAAAATGAAAACAAAAATTAAATAATGTTTTCTGTTAAAGGGGTACTCCGGCGAGCAAAATTGTTCCATTTTTTAAAACACAGCTTAAAGTTTAACAAACTTCACTAAAATAAATGTATAAATCTTTTATTTACACATGGCTCTACGTCGAGTGAAAGCAGTCCCACACTATGATCCAGTGATAGCGTATAATATTATTATTAGAATATAAGGTGCCCGGGAAAGAGCTACTGGCAGTATCGCTGTGTGTGGCAGCAAGCAGGAATTACTATGGCTGCTCTCTGTGCTACAGCTATTAGCAGAGTGAGCGATAATAATCCCCTCCTGCAGCACACAGGGATAGTGACAGGCAGCTTCCCCCCGTGTTCCTTATATTCTGAAAATACTATACAGTACACTGGGGGGGGCCTTCTCCATCTGAAAAAGAGGACGTGACCTCAGCAAAAGATGCAGTGGCCTAAAGTGTGGTCCAAAATCTATCTCTGAATTCTGGCGCACTTTAAGCAAAGTAATACTTGGTCTAAACAGCGTTTACATATGACAGATGTATCACAGACACATTGATAGATCTAATGCATATGAAGACTATGGGGGACCTTTATTAAGTGTCCCCACAGCGCCAGAGCTCTGAGGATTTCTGTAGAGCCCTCTACATAAATCCTGTGCGCATGGAGCCTCTCTGTGCGAACAAAGTGAAACTTCTGCCAGCTCAGAGCTGGCTTAGGTTTCACTGTCATTTTTCCTCTGGAAAAATAATAAATGCGGCGCACGCAGAAGCTGCGCCCTCCTCTGTATGCTGCCGCGCCTCCTTGACCCCCCTCTCCACCCCTTGGGTACAAGAGGCACAGATGGGCCCCATGCAAATAAAATGTTTGCAAATAGACAATTGTTATGCCGATTGGGCCCACCTTGGCCTAAAAAAGGCATTTTAGCCTTTTAATAAATGTCCCTCAAAGTTTGCACACAGAAAGTTTTAGGCTTTTTGCACCTTCTTACTCAGCATCCTGTGAACATAACAGCAAGCTACACTGTGCATGAACAGGAGATGTGCAGGCGATAGAAAAAGTGAAACCGACAGCTCAGATATACATATGCGGCTGTCAATCATTCTGGGGGAGCCGGGGTGGTGTAGCTGCAGTGCCAGATCACACAGCAGTGCTAAAGGTATGAATGCACTGCTTGTGTGATCTGGTAAATTAACAGCATGGATATATGCATATCTGTGCATATAAGTTTCTATGGCCGGACAAACGATACGACACTAGATTACTTGATTACTTGTAAAGGCACTGCAAACGAGCCTATTTGAAGTTGCAGGTGGCCGGCAATCATTTGGCGTAAAAGGACGCCTTAGAAGCCAGAAGTGTTGCTAGAGACACTTCTTCGGTTGATAATTGGCCTGTGTAAAAGTGACAGTGATCAGGTGGAAGTTTTCATCAGCTGATCACATCTTTTACAGTCTTAAAAGCGAATATATCATCAGGGTCCCAGTGGCGCAGTCCTTTTTTTGAAATACCAACAATTTCCCATGCTCTGTGACATCTTATGCCGTGACTGCTGCCCTCCAGTCTGATGATATTCCCTCCCCTCTGTTAGAATCAATGGAGCCACGTCACAGAGGGGAGGGGGAACTGTCACACTAGGGGGACAGCTGGCCCACCTCCAGTGCATAGAGTCTGTCCAGTGTATGCCAAAATAACAGCACCAAGCATTTTAAAAAAAAAAAAAGGGTGGAAAGAAGGCATGGCCTCCTCCCGCACCTCATTTATATCATTTATGCTCACAGGAGTAAATCATAATCTAAATCTACACCTGCTGAAAGCGCAGGGTTGGGTGCACGGCCGGCCGGATTCACTAAGAGGCATGAGTCTCTTATTGAATAGGGCTGGGAAAAAGGGGGAAAAGGGGAAACCGACAGCACAGATATGCATATATCCATGCTGTCAGCTTCCAGATGTACCTTTAGGTGGGGCTGTCTGATGACACAGCAGTGGCCAGAGAGCAAGATTGGAGAGCACCTCAGAAGGTATGTATGCACTACTTGTATGATCTGGAAGCGGACAGCACAAAAGAATGCATATCTATGCTGTCAGATTCAATGGCCGCAAAAACGATACAAGGATCATTTGTGCGCTCGGCTTCTCTGTTATTTGTGCAGTGTAAAGACAGCAAATGAGTGCTGATATCGCTGACGGACGAAAGTGGTTAGTTGTAAAAGGGCCCTAAGTGTAAAATGAAAAAGACAATTCTTTTGATACTGCATTCTGAAGTATAAAACGATAAATCCATATGTATGGATTCTCCAAATTTACTTTTTAGTAAATGAATACCTAGGATTAACAAGCTTTTTACTGACCATTATAGAGGAAACACAATCTCATTCACATTATCCTACACAACAGCATTCAATAGGTAGAAAAACGTGGAAGACTTGCTATAACAATGTCTGCAAATAGTAAACAAAACCATTGTACTAGTATCCAGCGACCGCTGTAACTATACCCTAAAGGCATAAACAATACAAGGATTGTGTTACTTTTGCCAGTGTCCGCTCCTTGGTTGCCAAGTGAAGTTTCACATATAAGCAAAGTTGTCAGAAGAATTTATAGAGTAAAGGGTCTTCTCAAGAAGGAAAAGGTTTTGCCAAGTGGAACCAGAGGGCTTCTCCTTTTACACTGACACACATCATCTGTTAGTCAGGCAGGAACCCTCACAGTGCACTTGTACGCCTGCTGCAAGTTTGTATCAAAGAGCATTATATAGAAAAAACCCTGTCACGGTTACAGAGGAGTAGTTTATCTGCTGTTATTCAGCATATGCACCAGAACTACATACGGAGTGTAGCAATCGAGATAGAGAAGCAAGATGGTAGAACCAGATCAAATGTTAAAGTACTTCCACCTAAAAAAATGCTTGCCTTGCCAGATTCCTGAATGGCAAATCTAACCGGTGATTATACTTTGGTATACAATAGAAACTTGGATTAAAGGGACTTTCTCTCAAAACATCAGTACTCTGTGGATGCAGCTTATTTTGGCGGTCAGGTCACAGCAATGTTTTTTCTTTTAAATCTCCACCATCCAAGAGCAATCATTTTGTTTTATTTTTCCATCTCCTTAGCTATATGAGGACTTTTCTTATTATGTACTGAAAACACATAGGGGGCCTGCCGTATCCTCTGCTCGCCCAATGGGGAGGGAGGAGGAGGTGTGGCCTCCTCTGACACCTCATTTATCATGATTTACGCAGGTTCGGGTGCCCAGCCGTCCGGATTCATTAAGAGGTGTGTGTGCTTAGTCAATTTGGCAGAGGAAGGTGATTGGCAGAGGAAAGTAACTTGAGACTGGCGTACAATCTTGATTAGTCCCCTTTATAATCTTTTGGGTCATTCGTCATGTGGTATAAATTATATGTTAAAGGAGAGCTGTGCCCCGCAGCGCAATGTCACCACTACGGCCCCCCAATGGCTTCCTGTAGTCCACAGACCCGCAACGCCATGTGACTGAGAGTACTTCCCGCTGGATCATGACAACACAGAAAGCTGGGAGAAACCCGACGCTGTAAGTTAGCTGGCGATGCAGAGCTGTGGGGGCACAGGAAGAGGTAAGTATAGCTTCTTTATTATGTTTCCACAACTCCCTTTTCTTGTTTGCCAGAGTTTTATTCTTTTTGTTTGTTTGTTTTAGCTTTCCTACTTTTTACTTGTTTTGCAAACTTTTGAGAGCCATAACTTTTACATTTTTCTGTCTACAGAGTTGGGGTACACATAAATGTTTGATTGTTTTTGGGATAAGCCAAAAAAATGCTGGTGGGCGGTTAGCAAGGTAGAGAGGAGGCGTGGCCTCACAAAAAAACAAGCATGGGGCATGGCTTTATGTTAGACCAGCATACCTGTACGCCAGACTTGATAAATACCCTCAATTGGGTATGAACTTTATTTGTGAGACTTGCGTTTGAATCTGCACAAAAGTTTTCTTCTGCAAGTGAAATGCAGTGAATTGCACTGTGTAGGTGGTCGTCTACTGTGAAAATACTTCAAAATAATATACAAAGAACAACAAAAAAACAGCCATCGACCAGAAATGCTGTTAATTGCAAAACCGGGCCACAGGTAACAGGTCAGACCATCATGATATAGGTGTGTTCCATTGAGGCATGGGATGAGGGTTGCTAAAAAAAAACATCTTTCCATCTGTTCACTGAACTAAACTGAGATTCCCTTATTATTTTTATTTTAATCTTATTTATGTCAGATATAAATACAATATGAGCACACTTCCATACTATGGCCACAAGTACCAACCCCCACTGTGGTTTTTATGATTCAAACTGTCACCTTTATAGATGCTTATGATGCTGCTAGACTAGGTCATTAGATCCGCAGTCTGGCCAGGACTTGCATCCTTTATAGGGTAAGCATGATGACTTTTTGCTGCCTTGCTACATAAATGCCCTCAACTTAGAGGGGGTTATCGAGGTTTAGTAAAACATGGCAGTTTTCTTCCAGAAACAGCACCACTCTTGTCCTTAGTTTGGGTGTGGTTTTGCAGCTCACTTTCATTGAAGTGAATGGAGTTGAACTGTAATACCATACACAATCTAAAGACAGTGCTGTTTTTGCAAGAAACTATCTTTTTTCTAATACTATATAAACCTTTTAAATCTGACCAAGGCAACAGCTACATAAAGTCTGTATGTACCTTAGACTGTGATAAAGTGCTGCAGAATATGTTGGCACTATATAAAGAAAGAAATGATGGTGATCATGATTACTATTATATTACATTTATGTAAAATTGACCACAATATGGGTTCCAATACCAACAACAGCTGATGGGAGGGGAAGGGTGACCACCTCCAAATGGGAGAAAACTGGTGATCTGAAATTGTATAAACAATTGTATACACCAAAGCATAGAATTTACCACTGAGAATTATTCAACATAACTTTAAAAAGCAACTATAACAAGACTATACCTGGCTCAGAGGGTCTACCGGCTTTTTCTTGTTCTCTCCAATATGTAAGTAGCTAAAAAATAATAAGAAGGTATTGAAGTCATTTGATACATCAGCCAGTCCTATTACAACATATGTTCACACATAGTATTTCCGTCAGTCTTTTTTCAACCAAAACCAGGAGTGAAACTGACAGGACAAAATTATAATGGAAAGATGTGCATGCAGTACTATGTGTGAACATAGTATATTAGCTAAAATGTGCACACTATTAGTCATGATGTTAAGGCTAGCTTCACACACAGCAAAATAAAAGCCAAATTCAACCTTAATTTTAGGGAGGGAGCAGGGATGTAAGTGGAACCTCAGAGTACTTTCTCAATAATGATTACTAGTGCAAATGGAGGGTGTCAGTTACCGGATGCAGCTTAAAGGCCCTATTCCACGGAACGATTATCGTTCGTATTCGGCCGATATCGGCCGCTACAGACGATAATCGTCCGGTGGAATAGAGTGCAACGATCAGCCGACATCGTTCATGTCGGCTGATCGTTGCAGTCGCTTGTTTTTCAACATGTTGAAAAACAAGCGACTGATATAGCAGCGATCTGCTGCCGTCGCTCCGTTGAATAGGAGCATCGGCAGCAGACGCTGCTATATCCTATGGGCTGCCCGGACGATCAGCGATCCCCCGGGCAGCTCCCCGCCGCCCCCTCCCGCACTCACCCACTCGCTGCAGCCGCGTTGAATAGCGGCGGCAGCGAGCGGGGAACGAGGAGCAAACGAGCGCTGAGAGCGCTCGTTTGCTTCTCTAAACGACCTGTGGAATAGGGGCATTACTCGCTGGGGGTTGTAGCTTGTTTGCTTGTAGTTTCCTATCATTTTAACATTGCTGTAATGAAAGTGATCAGGCCCTGTATTGCTTTCTTGGTAGTGGATCAATAGGCTAATAATAAACAGGCAATTCCCACATGAGGAGCTTTAGTATAACGTAAAAAGCACGCTGCAGTGTTTTTTTACTATAAAACACAATAGGGGACACATTTAGCTCTGGGCTTAAAATTATCCCAGTAACGCTGATCATCACAGGATTTGTATAGAGGTGCAATGCCTGTACATAAATTCTGTGTGCACCGAAGCCTCTAGTGGAGTGCTGATCTAGCACTGGAAAAATGTTAAAGGGGTACTCCAGCAAAAATCTTTTTCTTTCAAATCAACTGGTATCAGAAAGTTATATAGATTATATAGAATTGACATGTCAATTTTTTGAGTGGAGAGCAGAGGCACCTTATATATATATGACATTGGGACAGTGAGGCAGGCGGGATTCCACTTGGAATTTCCGCCTGTTTTCCTCAGTGTGAACAGACCCTTACTGTAGACTTAGATTTATTGTAGACAGCTTTGTGTAGCCCGAAAGCCTAACGTCTAGATGGTTGAAATTTACTACACCAGCTTGCAGAGGGAAGATCAGCTCTGGGTAGCTATGGCTAGAACTAAGGCTATGTCTGACTTTGGCATAGGCAAAGATCCCTGTGCTGCTCTATTCCGTCAAAGCTAATATAAGGAAATGGGAATGCGTTGCAGTCTGCAATTGGCCAAGACAGCAGCTGCTTCTGGGTCACAACGTAACCCAACCCCCTTGCATTACAATATTCCTCCATGTGTAAGTGCAGTTATATAAAGACACATACAATCTGAATAATGGTATAGTGGTACTACTCGCTCCACTGCAGCATCTGAGCATATCCATTATTATAACCCATATAACTGGGGTCCAGGGAACAGCTGAGCTCCTGGGAATCTAGTTGGGAATATGTATACCACGAGCACAGAGAAGACTGCATTATAGGGAACAGCAATATTTAAAGGGGACATTCAGGCTTTATGTATATTGGGGTAGATTTATCAAGAATGGTGTATTGGCATTTGTATGCCAATTGTAAAAACGGCCCCCCCCCCCCTCCCCCCCGACAGATTTACTAAGAGGCGCTCACCTTCTTAGTAAATGTGGCCTGCTCCATTTATCAAGACTGGCATACTACGTCCTACAAGGCCCAAGGCTTTGTTCCCACACAGGATTTTTGCTCAGTGTTTTACAACCCAAATCGGGAATGAATATAAAACACAGAAAGGCTATGTTCACACACTGTTGAAATTGGGTGGATGGCCATCATCTAACGAAAAATTATTTTAGTTTTTTTTTAAAACCATGGCAAATAACAGCCGTTATTTGCCATAAAATGGTGGCCATCCACTCAATTTCAACAGTGTGTGAACGTAGCCTTTCTGCGTATTTTCTGTATGTATTCTGAGACATGCTCTTATGCCTCTTATATGTTCAACATACTATATGGCCCTGTGCACACAGAGCAAAAGTGGCGGAATTCCGCGGCGAACGTGCCGCTAGCCTCCGTGTCATAATGACACTCTATGGGAGGCTTGCACGCCGCATCTCTCAGGGTCTCTCCGCGCTGAAGAATGAACATGTTCATTCTTCAGTGCCGAGAGATGCAGTGCGTGCGCCCCCCCATAGAGTGTCATTATGACACGGAGGCTAGCGGCACGTTCGCCGCGGAATTCCGCCACTTTTGCTCCGTGTGCACAGGGCCTAAGATGTCATGTGGGTCTTGAATTGGTTAATAAGCTTCACCCCCTCATCTGCCTGATGTTGGACTATTTTGTGTTACATTTTCTGGGCTTGGTTTTGTCTCAAAAAATTTTAAGTGTTAAATAAAGTCCTTAAAAAATAAATAAGTAAATATAACACTGCCCTGTGCCAATCCCACCCCACACAATCCCACCATAGGGCACCAATAACACATAGCTACCCTACCATAGTGACTGATCACACCAGATACCCCACCATAGGGCACAGATAACACATAGCTACCCTACCATAGTGACTGATCACACCAGATACCCCACCATAGGCACCATTCACAGCCACCTACCCCCCCATAGTGACTGATCACACCAGATACCCCACCATAGGGCACCATTCGCAGCCACCTACCCCCCCCCCCCCACAGTGACCGATCACAGCAGATACCCCACCATAGGCACCATTCACAGCCACCTACCCCCCCCCCATGGTGACTGATCGCACCAGATACCCCACCATAGGACACCACTCACAGCCACCTACCTCACCATAGTGACCGATCACAGCAGATACCCCACCATAGGGCACCGATCACACCCAGCAACCCCACCATAGGGCACCAATAACACATAGCTACCCTACCATAGTGACTGATCACACCAGATACCCCACCATAGGGCACCATTCACAGCCACCTACCTCCCCACAGTGACCGATCACAGCAGATACCCCACCATAGGGCACCATTCACAGCCACCTACCCCCCCCCCCCCACAGTGACCGATCACAGCAGATACCCCACCATAGGGCACAGATAACACATAGCTACCCTACCATAGTGACTGATCACACCAGATACCCCACCATAGGGCACAGATAACACATAGCTACCCTACCATAGTGACTGATCACACCAGATACCCCACCATAGGACACCATTCACAGCCACCTACCCCCCCCACAGTGACCGATCACAGCAGATACCCCACCATAGGACACCATTCGCAGCCACCTACCCCAGAACCCCCATGCTATGGCTCCATCTACAATGTCCATGTGATACTTACTCCAACTTTTTGAAAGTCTCCCTTCCTCCGGCCACGTAGCACTCCCCGGGCTGCAGATCCTCCAGAGAGGTGACCCTGTGGCCGTTTTTTGGGGTGTAGATGCTCCTCACTGCCCCGAAGGGAGCCTGCACCTTGCCGGTGACATCCTTCAGGAAGACGTCAAAGGTGCCGACCCTCTTCTCGTGGATGAGCATGCGGCGGCCGCGGTAGAACGGGTCCCCATTCCTGTAAACATGCACGGCTTTAACTGCAGGCTGCTGGGCGAGGGGGGCTAAAGTGCGCCCCCCATTGGCTGCCCCCGGTACTGGCTGCATGAGTGCGGGCGGCGAGCGGGACAGCGATCCTGTAGCTGCCTCTCCGGCTGTCTCTCCGTGCTGGATGGAGGGGGCGTGCTGCTCTATCAGCGCTCTGCCCTGCAGCATGTGCCAGCGCCCTCTGCAGTCTGTGTCACCTGTGAGGAGCTCCCTACCTAACAGCCACTGTGCTGCCTGCTCCTGTGCCCATCATATAAGCCCTACAAGATGCCAGCCTTCCTGCTGGAGCCCGGTGCCACCTGCTGCGCCCTCCCCCTGACCACACCTGCCGCACGGCCCCCCAGCCCGCACCTCCTCCCGCACACTACTACAATTCGGTGTTTCGTGATGCTTTACGTGGTCGCCACGGTAACCGCAAAAGAGTAGCCACGTGGTGCGCTGCTTGTCCCGCCCCGCACGGACCCCTCACTGTGTCCACAGCCATCGCGCAGAGCTGTGGGTTGTGGTGGCCGTGTGTACACGGACAGGCTGACCCCTCACTGTGAGCTGTGGCGGCTGTGTGTACAGGGGCAGGCCGACCCCTCACTGTGGCGGCTGTGTGTACAGGGGCAGGCTGACCCCTCACTGTGGCGGCTGTGTGTACAGGGGCAGGCCGACCCCTCACTGTGGCGGCTGTGTGTACAGGGGCAGGCTGACCCCTCACTGTGAGCTGTGGTGGCTGTGAGTACAGGGACAGGCTGACCCCTCACTGTGGCGGCTGTGTGTACAGGGGCAGGCCGACCCCTCACTGTGGCGGCTGTGTGTACAGGGGCAGGCCGACCCCTCACTGTGGCGGCTGTGTGTACAGGGGCAGGCTGACCCCTCACTGTGAGCTGTGGTGGCTGTGTGTACAGGGGCAGGCTGACCCCTCACTGTGGGCTGTGGTGGCTGTGTGTACATGGGCAGGCTGACCCCTCACTGTGAGCTGTGGTGGCTGTGTGTACAGGGGCAGGCTGACCCCTCACTGTGGGCTGTGGTGGCTGTGTGTACAGGGGCAGGCTGACCCCTCACTGTGGGCTGTGGTGGCTGTGTGTACATGGGCAGGCTGACCCCTCACTGTGAGCTGTGGTGGCTGTGTGTACAGGGGCAGGCTGACCCCTCACTGTGGGCTGTGGTGGCTGTGTGTACAGGGACAGGCTGACCCCTCACTGTGAGCTGTGGTGGCTGTGTGTACAGGGGCAGGCTGACCCCTCACTGTGGGCTGTGGTGGCTGTGTGTACAGGGACAGGCTGACCCCTCACTGTGGGTTGTGGCGGCTGTGTGTACACGGACAGGCTGACCCCTCACTGTGAGCTGTGGCGGCTGTGTGTACAGGGGCAGGCTGACCCCTCACTGTGGGCTGTGGTGGCTGTGAGTACAGGGGCAGGCTGACCCCTCACTGTGGCGGCTGTGTGTACAGGGGCAGGCTGACTCCTCACTGTGGGCTGTGGCGGCTGTGTGTACAGGGGAAGGCTGACCCTTCACTGTGGGCTGTGGTGGCTGTGAGTACAGGGGCAGGCCGACCTCTCACTGTGGCGGCTGTGTGTACAGGGGCAGGCCGACCCCTCACTGTGGCGGCTGTGTGTACAGGGGCAGGCCGACCCCTCACTGTGGCGGCTGTGTGTACAGGGGCAGGCTGACCCCTCACTGTGGGCTGTGGTGGCTGTGAGTACAGGGACAGGCTGACCCCTCACTGTGGCGGCTGTGTGTACAGGGGCAGGCCGACCCCTCACTGTGGCGGCTGTGTGTACAGGGGCAGGCCGACCCCTCACTGTGGCGGCTGTGTGTACAGGGGCAGGCTGACCCCTCACTGTGAGCTGTGGTGGCTGTGTGTACAGGGGCAGGCTGACCCCTCACTGTGGGCTGTGGTGGCTGTGTGTACATGGGCAGGCTGACCCCTCACTGTGGCGGCTGTGTGTACAGGGGCAGGCTGACTCCTCACTGTGGGCTGTGGCGGCTGTGTGTACAGGGGAAGGCTGACCCCTCACTGTGGGCTGTGGTGGCTGTGAGTACAGGGGCAGGCCGACCTCTCACTGTGGCGGCTGTGTGTACAGGGGCAGGCTGACCCCTCACTGTGGCGGCTGTGTGTACAGGGGCAGGCTGACCCCTCACTGTGGCGGCTGTGTGTACAGGGGCAGGCTGACCCCTCACTGTGGCGGCTGTGTATACAGGGGCAGGCTGACCCCTCACTGTGGGCTGTGGTGGCTGTGTGTACAGGGACAGGCTGACCCCTCACTGTGGCAGCTGTGTGTACAGGGGCAGGCCGACCCCTCACTGTGGCGGCTGTGTGTACAGGGGCAGGCCGACCCCTCACTGTGGCGGCTGTGTGTACAGGGGCAGGCCGACCCCTCACTGTGGCGGCTGTGTGTACAGGGGCAGGCTGACCCCTCACTGTGGGCTGTGGTGGCTGTGAGTACAGGGACAGGCCGACCCCTCACTGTGGCGGCTGTGTGTACAGGGGCAGGCCGACCCCTCACTGTGGCGGCTGTGTGTACAGGGGCAGGCCGACCCCTCACTGTGGCGGCTGTGTGTACAGGGGCAGGCTGACCCCTCACTGTGAGCTGTGGTGGCTGTGTGTACAGGGGCAGGCTGACCCCTCACTGTGGGCTGTGGTGGCTGTGTGTACATGGGCAGGCTGACCCCTCACTGTGAGCTGTGGTGGCTGTGTGTACAGGGGCAGGCTGACCCCTCACTGTGGGCTGTGGTGGCTGTGTGTACAGGGACAGGCTGACCCCTCACTGTGGGTTGTGGCGGCTGTGTGTACACGGACAGGCTGACCCCTCACTGTGAGCTGTGGCGGCTGTGTGTACAGGGGCAGGCTGACCCCTCACTGTGGGCTGTGGTGGCTGTGAGTACAGGGGCATGCTGACCCCTCACTGTGGCGGCTGTGTGTACAGGGGCAGGCTGACTCCTCACTGTGGGCTGTGGCGGCTGTGTGTACAGGGGAAGGCTGACCCCTCACTGTGGGCTGTGGTGGCTGTGAGTACAGGGGCAGGCCGACCTCTCACTGTGGCGGCTGTGTGTACAGGGGCAGGCTGACCCCTCACTGTGGCGGCTGTGTGTACAGGGGCAGGCTGACCCCTCACTGTGGCGGCTGTGTGTACAGGGGCAGGCTGACCCCTCACTGTGGCGGCTGTGTATACAGGGGCAGGCTGACCCCTCACTGTGGGCTGTGGTGGCTGTGTGTACAGGGACAGGCTGACCCCTCACTGTGGCAGCTGTGTGTACAGGGGCAGGCCGACCCCTCACTGTGGCGGCTGTGTGTACAGGGGCAGGCCGACCCCTCACTGTGGCGGCTGTGTGTACAGGGGCAGGCCGACCCCTCACTGTGGCGGCTGTGTGTACAGGGGCAGGCCGACCCCTCACTGTGGCGGCTGTGTGTACAGGGGCAGGCTGACCCCTCACTGTGAGCTGTGGTGGCTGTGTGTACAGGGACAGGCTGACCCCTCACTGTGAGCTGTGGTGGCTGTGTGTACAGGGACAGGCTGACCCCTCACTGTGGCGGCTGTGTGTACAGGGGCAGGCCGATTCCTCACTGTGGCGGCTGTGTGTACAGGGGCAGGCCGACCCCTCACTGTGGCGGCTGTGTGTACAGGGGCAGGCCGACCCCTCACTGTGGCGGCTGTGTGTACAGGGGCAGGCCGACCCCTCACTGTGGCGGCTGTGTGTACAGGGGCAGGCCGACCCCTCACTGTGGCGGCTGTGTGTACAGGGGCAGGCCGACCCCTCACTGTGGCGGCTGTGTGTAAAGGGGCAGGCTGACCCCTCACTGTGAGCTGTGGTGGCTGTGTGTACAGGGACAGGCTGACCCCTCACTGTGGCGGCTGTGTGTACAGGGGCAGGCTGACCCCTCACTGTGGTGGCTGTGTGTACAGGGGCAGGCCAACCCCTCACTGTGGCGGCTGTGTGTACAGGGGCAGGCTGACCCCTCACTTTGACCTGTGGTGGCTGTGTGTACAGGGGCAGGCTGACCCCTCACTGTGAGCTGTGGTGGCTGTGTGTACAGGGGCAGGCTGACCCCTCACTGTGGCAGCTGTGTGTACATGGGCAGGCTGACCCCTCACTGTAAGCTGTGGTGGCTGTGTGTACAGGGACAGGCTGACCCCTCACTGTGAGCTGTGGTGGCTGTGTGTACAGGGACAGGCTGACCCCTCACTGTGACCTGTGGCGGCTGTGTGTACAGGGACAGGCTGACCCCTCACTGTGGGTTGTGGCGGCTGTGTGTACACGGACAGGCTGACCCCTCACTGTGGGCTGTGGCGGCTGTGTGTACAGGGACAGGCTGACCCCTCACTATGAGCTGTGGCGGCTGTGTGTACAGGGACAGGCTGACCCCTCACTGTGAGCTGTGGCAGCTGTGTGTACAGGGGCAGGCTGACCCCTCACTGTGGGCTGTGGCGGCTGTGTGTACACGGACAGGTCCCCTTTCCAATCAATGCACTGAAGAGGGGAGCCGGGAATTTTGAACACCCGATACACCGAGCAGGCAATGTATGCTCGTGGCCGCGGCGGCGGGGGCTATCGGAGCGGCGGGGGTGGCGAGCGAGCCGGCGGGGGGGGGGCTGTAGGATGCGTGGCCGGGCTGCGGATGAGCAATCTTAAAACAATCGCAAAATGATTTTTCCGTACGATATATCATACCGTCTAAACGCTGATCGTTATGTAAAAATAAAACTTTACACTGACATTGTTAATCGTGCGATCGGGCCAATTATCGTCCCGTGTAAAGGTAGCATTACTCTCAGCCATTCATCTGTTGCTGGGATGTGCAGAAAGTCCAAAATGCTTCACAAAGACCCTGAGAGGTGGAAACAATGTTATGTACTTGGACTAATAAACTGTGGAAGGATTATGGATACGTCTGGATGCAGATGGACTTTCTGCTTTTTATGCATTAAAGGAAAACCCTGCACATAACGCAAAAAATCATGGAGGGCAGGGGGTGGTGGGAACATAACATGGAATAGCTACCTGCCCCCATGCATCCACAGTGCAGCGCCACCATTCATGGACCACCACCGCTCTCCTAGGTCATCATGATGAAGCGCCATGGCACAAAACGCATTGGTTTTAGAGCATAATTTTAACTGGATGAACTAAAAGTTATGTTTTAGTACAGATATTTCTACACATTTTGGAGTGCTGGATTGTACACCTTATTTCCTTGCTTTTTCCATTTGCGCCTCTGCCATTTTGTCCCGCACCCCTCCTAATAGTCTGTAATCTTATGCATGTGAGCAGGGCCCTCACTCCTCATGTATAGATAATTATATGTAGATCTCTATAATGTCTGATTTTTGTCTATGTATGTACCCCCAGAATTGTAAAGTGCTGCGGGATCTGTTGGCGCTATATAAATAAAAATTATTATTATTATTATAATACAGTCTACTACACACCAATGACCTTGCAATGCGACATGGAGAGAAGGGAGCTCCTGCACATCACACCTATGGCCGATACTAATGCCGCTCGGCTAATTTTAAAAACCAACGCCAGGATGTTGGTATATAATTTGATTAAACCATATTGCCCCGTGTACCACGTGCAGGTCTCCTGGTTCACACGGGTCCCTACGCTAACTCCACACTGTGTTGGCCAGCGACTGCCAACCCCGCAAGGCGTGCACATGCAGGGAAGGGAGGCCATGGAATGGCCCTGCAACCCCAATGTCACAGGACCCAACCCAAATTGCCCCACCAATTCCCAGCCGGCACCACCGGTGGAGAAGGCTGCCCCCAAACAACACAAGTATGTATATGGTATTACACTCACCACTGCTGCTCACACAGAATGGGAAGAACATGGAGGTACGGACAGCACAGGTATATCCTGCTAATTTGGGTCACATGGGTCTGATGAAGGGGAGTGCCAGCCGCTCAGAAAAGGGAGAAAAACATAAAATGCGGTCGCTGACCGACACAGTGTGGCCCTGTGTGAACCTAGAGACATGCACGTGGTACACGTATGGTTTGATCAAATTATATACCAACATCCTGCCGTTGGTTTTTAAAATTAGCCGAGCGGCATTAGAGCTCCCTTCTCACCATGACACCAATGAATTTATTGACCCCATGACCTGCAGATGATAGCTGGACACAGATGTAGAATGCAAGGAAGTTAGGACTGCAAACACTTTGCAGGTGCTATTATATACTGCTCACATCACTACACTACAAGTGATCACTGCAAGGTATGATGGTAGTATGACCATGAATAAGATCACCATGAGTAGTCACAATGCATTATCAGGTGCTTTTATTCTTGAAGAAGCAATAGACTGAAGAATTGTACACACTTTTGGAATTGGAAACTTTTCCTGTCTTGTCCTCACCACAGATGGAAGGTAGTGCTGGCACAGGGTGATGTATGGAGGAGCGGCATTGTGTATGCGCTTATTATTATAAGCTGCAGGTTTTCTGCAGACACGCCTTAGGGTACTATTACATGGGTCGATGGCAGCCCAATCAATACTGTAAACCAGCGCCGATCTGCTGGATCGCTTGTTTGCTGAGCCTAATCATTTAGCAAGGGCTGCACAGACATCATTAGCAATGTCTGTGCAGCCTTTGCCTAAACAGTTTTTATATTACCTATCTGCATTCCCAGTCTCCTCCTGCATTCAGCACGCTTCCTCCCTGGTCCTACTTGCTGCAGCCTGTCAGAACTGAGACTGCGGCCAGTGATTGGCTGAGCGGCCTGTCAGCTGAGGCTGCTCTGAAACAGCAGCGAGTGGGACTGGACAGGAAGCGTGCAGAAAGCAGGAGGAGACTGGGAACGTGGGTAGGTAATGTAAAAACTTTGTTGAATCATCAGCCGCTGTTATTACTCGTAGTGATGCGCAGTCAACACCCAATGATTTTAGGTCAGAGATCGTTTCATCAGCTGATTGTTGTCTCTATTATACAGAGCAATAATTGATCGAATCATGTGTAATAAGGCCCTTCCTTACTTATGATTTTCAATAGGCTTGGGGTGGGATGGGGCCGTGTGGGCACTGGGGAGGGGGTGCCATTTCAGGTTTCACCTCAGGCAGCAGAAAACCTAGAATCGGCCCTGAGGACAACCCTTCATAGTTATGCTATTTTGCTGCCACTTTATTACAGTTGTGATTTGACTATTTAAAGATACCTACCAATCTGTAAGTGAGTAGATTTAACCCTTACACTGCCTCCCTGCAGAGCTTACTATTATGTTAGCCACAAGGAAGCAGTGTAAAGGGTTAACTTGCCAACAGCCTGCACATATCCGAGCCCTGGACTTCTCATCCCACTTCTCCTAGGGTTACACTGTGCTTCTTACCAACTTTGACATAAAACAGTCCAACGCCAGGGGACATTATATCTAAAAGAAAGAAGCTCAGGACTCAGAGACAGATGTCCGCTGGTTGTATTAAAGGACACCTGTCACCCCCCGTGCCGGGGTGACAGGCTCCAGACCCCCTGTTAGATCCCCCTATACTCACGTGATCCCGCCGGGTCCCGCTTACTGAGCCGGTTGGGTCACGGAGATATCAGTGCCCGAAGCCCGGGGGGTGACAGGTTCCCTTTAATATCTAGGTAGTTCCTTATGTCTTTACTGATCTTTACTCCCAAGTATTCTATTCCTGTTGTCTTCCTAACCACGACTCCTCAATATCCATATCTTCTTCTCCCTTCCCTAGGGTCAGGAGTGAGGACTTCCCCCAATTAACTCTCAATCCAGCTACTTGCCCAAATTTCTCTATTGCTCTTATGATTTTGGGGAGCGTTTCGGGTGTATCCTTAATAAAGAGAAGGACATCATGGGCATAAAGAAGATATTTACTATTCTCGCCACTCAGTCCAAATCCCTTTATTTCATTATCCCTCTCAAGACTTTTAGCCAAGGGTTCTATATACAAATCAAACAAGACATGCCTCAAAATTTAGAACACACTACTTTTGTCGAACCCAGCTGACATTGACATCCTGCTGCGAGTATATAAGTGACAGCCCCCTTAACCCCCTGCCAGCCGGAGCATACATTACCTGCTCCACTCTCTGACTTGCTTTGGGGGTTCCTGGTGTCTGGACGTCCCGCTCAGCCAATCAGGTCAGGAGCCCCCGAAGCAAGCTGGAGTGTGGAGAAGGTAATGTATGCTCCGCCCGGCAGGAGGTTAAAGGGGCTGTTGCATACATACTCGCAGCGGGATGTCAATCATGTCGAGTATGTATTCTCATTCAAAATGACTGGCAAGGGATCCGCAGCGGATTTCTCAGATTTTACGCTGCGGATCTGTTACGTGTGAAACTGGCCTTAGAGAGGATGTACCACCAGGTACATCCTCTTTAATCTGAGACCACAGATCGAATGGCGCCGTCACGGGGAAGCCGTTTTTCGGACCGCGGCCTGGTTCCCGTGCGCGGCGCCGTTCGATCTGTGGGCTCAGATTAAAGAGGATGTACCTGGTAGTACATCCTCTTTAAACTCAAAAGAAACAAATTGCAAGTTATGTAAGACAGCCCCTTGGGGAAAATTTTGCCAACATTCTTGTACATTTGCTGAGTAAATCTGAGCCTGTATGTTTCAATCCTGCTCAGTTACAAAATATTCGTTTTGAGTGAATGAGAACTCTAAACATTTTTGGACTATTTCTTTCAGCTGTATTTGGGCTTCTGGCTCTTTGTAAATGATATATTCTTTTGTATAATTTAAATCAGACATTCGTGGCAAAATACAGACATATTTAATGGTGCGTTTACACAGAGAGATTTATCTGACAGATTTTTGAAGCCAAAGCCAGGAACAGACTATAAACAGGGTGCAGGTCATAAAGGAAAGACTGAGATTCCCTGTCTTTTCAAGTCCATTCCTGACTTTGGCTTCCAAAATTGGTCAGATAAATCTGCCTGTGTAAATGCACCATGGGAATAGAAACAGATCAAAATGGCCCCTAATTTTACTTTGGAAACAATTATGAACAAAACATCTAATGGTGCGTTTACACAGGCAGATTTATCTGACCAATTTTGGAAGCCAAAGTCAGGAATGGACTTGAAAAGACAGGGAATCTCATTCTTTCCTTTATGACCTGCACCCTGTTTATAGTCTGTTCCTGGCTTTGGCTTCAAAAATCTGTCAGATAAATCTCTCTGTGTAAACGCACCATTACTTTACGTGAACTATTAGAGAGATATATATATATTCATTAGTAAGAGCTTGCTCTTTGTAATTATGAGTGTCTGGAATGTGTAAAAGACCTGCAATGATCCATCCAACAGACCAACGGACTTTACTATACTGCGGCTGCAACCCCCCCACTGAGTTTAATACCAGGGTTAAACATTAAATAGGAGCTGCTTCCAGCTACACATTACAATGTAACATGCAGCCTTGAGAAAAGACTCTCTGTCCGATAACATGTTATGCAGAATGCAGATATTAGCAGTTACCTATAGGAACATTGAAGTAGAACTATGATCTGTGTATTCATATGTAATAACCCTGTAAACCTTGCTAAATGAGGTCTTATACTAGCAGAAGATGCAGAATTACAGCATTACAACCATTACTGGCACAGTTTTCACATGTAAATCTGGTTGCACTAACAATTTAATAGAAGTAGAGAATGGTCATTTGCATTAAACAGTTTTATGCATAAATGGCCGATTTTCACCCACAATAATCAGTATTTGTATTTTTGACAGCTTTGTGTATTTACATGGAAGCCTTCATTGTTACAATCTTGCAGATTGGTTTAAAGTGTGACAATACACGGTGACTGGCTTTTATTGTGCCGTCAGGGTAACAGAATAAGCAGATAAGACGTGCCTATCAGACATGCTCTGATTTGCATAGTAATTGTGGGAGCTAAATAAGTGTTGAGAGCAACCTTGTGTATCACACAGCCGCTGCAGGGAGTGATGTGGTGGAATGTGCTCACAGGGCATTGGCACAATGTTTCACAATGTTTGCTGCAAGCGAGACTGTGAACACAAACTAAGGGTAGGTTCACACTAAGTTTGTCTTATTCATGAACGGATCTGTCCATATTAAAGGGGTACACTGGCAAAAAAAACTTTTTCTTCTAAATCAAACGGTGTCAGAAAGTTATACAGATTTATAATTTACTTCTATTTAAAAATATCAACTCTTCCAGTACATATCAGCTGCTGTATGTCCTGCAGGAAGTGGTGTATTTTTTCCAGTCTGACACACCTCTCTCGATGACAGGAACTCTCCAGAGTGGTAGCAAATTGCCCTAGAAAACTAGGGCCCAGCCAAGGAGTTGCTCCTGTATAGAAACCACCAAAACCACCATATTAAGTGGCCCTATAAGTCAATGTAATGACAAGGGAAAAAACCAAGCCTAGGTGTCCATCCACATACAGCTGTTTCGGGGTGTTGCCCCTCATCATTGTGGAACAGGATTCTGGCTAGGTGGGAATAATGACTAGTAGAGCCATAAGAGAAACAGATCTCTGATATCAGGGAAACCTATAATGATGGCACAAAATGTTGGCACAGAACATTGACACAGAGTGTTGGCAAATAATTTAGGTTAAAGGGGCTTCACAGTACAGGATCCGCAGCTGATTTCGCTGCAAACTCGCAGCATGAAAATCCGCTGCGGATCCTGTAGGTGTGAACACCCCCTTATTTAGATTCAGAAACAGTGCTCTCTGCTGACATCTCTGGTCGAGTCAGGAACTGTCCAGAGCAGTAGCAAATCCCCATAATCCCCATAAAACCTCTCCTGCTCAGGACAGTTCCTGACTCGGCCAGAGATGTCAGCAGAGAGCACTGGTTCTGAATGTAAATGAACAACACTTCCTGCAGGATATACAACAGTTTATAAGTATGGGAGGACTTGAGATTTTTTAATAGAAGTAAATTACAAATTTATATAAGTTTCTGACACCAGTTGATTTGAAAAAAACAAAATTTTTTCGCTGGACAACCCCTTTAACCCATAGCTGCACCAGGACGTTACTGAACGTCCTCGTGCCGCTATGGGAGTTCACCTCTGAACTGCTGTGATCCCGGGTGCCGCATGTAGCCCGGGATCGCGGCTATTAGTGGGCACGGTCCGATCGCCGTGCCCGTTAATTAAGTACTTAGAAGCAGCTGTCAAAGTTGCCACGGATTCCGCTGCTCGTCCCCGCGTGCTCCCGCTTCACTCTCCGCCCGTTCCATAGACTCCATTCTATGGTCAGCCAGATTCCGTCGTCCACCGAGTGAAGCGGGAGCGCACTTGTATTGTATAGCTCTCGCAGAATTCCATTTAAAAAAAAATTCAGTTTGTGGCTCTTTCAGCCAAAAAGATTCCCTACCCCTGGCTTAGAAGGTTGGTGAGCTCAGCTCCTGTTCACTTGAATGGGACCTAATCTGCAGTTACACATAGCTACCACTACACAATGAAAGAAAATAAATTCCATTCAATGTGCAGTGTGGTGCCAAATGATGAGTGATTGATGAGCTATCCCGTAGATACCTTATTAGCACACTGTAACCAGAAAAGCACTTTAATCCTTGGATGGTAAAAGATATGCACTCCACAATGGTTGGTATACACACACGACAGGATACCTTCCCAGAGCTCTGGCAGGTACACCGTCCACTATAGAGTGACACAAAGACTTACCTGAAGCGCCATACTGCAATGTACACTTTTGTTTCCCTGTAGCTTTTTTTCCACTTTATTCAAGAGAAATCTTTAAATAACAGGATCAGAGGATCATGGGAATTATAATGAGAAAAACACAGCAGGAAAAGCAGACTATATAAAACAAAAGGCAAACAAACTGACGCCAGCCTTAGGGTGTGTTTACACAGAGACATTTATTCCACGGATTTTTTAAGCCAACAGACTATAATTAGAGAACAGCTCATAAAGTAAAGACTGAGATTTCTCCTCTTTTCCAATCCATTCCTGGCTTTGGCTTTAAAAATTTGACAGATAAATCTGTCTGTGTAAATGCCCCCTTACCCACTCAGTAACTAGCTCCTCTAGTGGGATACTGCAATGTAAAACGGTCTCCGACAACATGGATTCCACAGAGGAGACAAGCTGGCAGGCAGAGTTTCCCTCAAGCGACCTGATCCATTGACAACAGCTCAACGCTGCTTCCGGTTTGGGCGACCCACGTGGAGCACTGAAGAGCGGCTGGACGTCTACCGGGTGCGACGAGGGTCATGCGGTACAAGTCGCTCCTGAAGTGACTTGGCGCGGTGCCGGCTGTCATGGATGTGGGCAGGGCGCTGCACAGGCTGGCGGAGGGCGGCAGGAGGTTACAGCGGTACTGTGTGCTCCTAGGACAGGCGAGGAGCTTCACCGGCCGCCCCGGCTGCCTCCTGCGGACTCCTCAACCCCAGACCTGTGCCCCGAGCTGTGGGTCCCGGCGGCGATGGCTTCTACCAGCCGGCAGTGAGTGCGCCCCAGGGGCTCGTGTGTTATACACTCTGCACTGGGGACTCCTTGTGCTGCAAGTAGTGAGGATGGTCTTCCTGGAGGGGGCGCTCATGGTGTTACTTGTCACCATCCTCTACACTGTCATCTGTGCAGCCCTGGGGGGGAAGTCAATGGTTATTATGGACAGACTTTTTGGTTTAAGTTTTTCTTGCTGAACTACAAATCGTCATTTGTGCGTATAGTGGCATCAGCTGTCTGTACTGTGTGACCCCTATCATGCTGTGTGTCTGTACTGTGACCCCTATGATGCTGTGTGCCCCCTATGGTGCTGTGTGCCCCCTGTGATGCTGTGTGCCCCCTGTGATGCTGTGTGCCCCCTGTGATGCTGTGTGCCCCCTGTGATGCTGTGTGCCCCTGTACTGTGTGACCCCTGTGATGCTGGGCCTCTGTACTCTGCGATCGCCGCGGTGCTGGGCCTCTGTACTCTGCGATCGCCGCGGTGCTGGGCCTCTGTACTCTGCGATCGCCGCGGTGCTGGGCCTCTGTACTCTGCGTTTATGAACCAGGAAAGCTCCCCACACATATGTCATATGTATCTGTAGGGAAGTGTACCCCGACCTGTGGATCCAGCTATTGCAAAATTACAACTCCCATCATGCCCAGACAGGCCTCCCAGGCATGATGGGAGTTGTGGTTTTGCCACAGTTTATAGAACAGGGTCCTATTTAAAAGCAGATGCCAGGGTAGTGTCTCTTAGGGAACAGGCTAGTATATGACAGGATACTTTTTTACTTTTTACTATACAGAAGCATGCACAAATCACATATAGTGTACATGGTAGCCTATTGGAGATGTATTTCACTGTATACCATACACTGAGAAAGTGTCCAGATGCATCCCTCTGATATACGCTATACTCACAATGTGAATGAACGGCATATGATAGTTTGGGGCTACGGCATTGTGTATACAGGACTACAATCCTCCTCTTATACTATATCCTGTATGGAATCTACTGCCCTGCTACTAGAACAGACATATTGGCTCCTGGCTTGGTATAAAATCTGTCTTTTCAGTCTTTGGTGACTTGCATCTCTTGTTTTCTCTTGTTTTTCAGGTACAGTATCCCGCCATACCCAGTCTGACACATCCCAAGCCACATTGGCCAGTGTTGCTCCAGTATTCTCTGTGGTGAGTTCCAGAGATGAACACTGTATAGTATATATTATGTACTCTGTTACAATACTTAATATTATTAGAACACATTGAATAGGTAGAAGTAAAATGCTGCTGCATTTGTCAGAGGAGCTCAGGACATTTAAAGGGTTACTCCGGACACTTAAAAAATGATTCCGACTGGAATCATTTGCTTTGTCTGAATGTAGCCTTCGGTCTTTGTGGATAAAGTATTGTGTAGTTGAGATCTTAGATGTGGGTGAGATGTAAGTGAATCTTTTGCTCTACCTAAAGTAAAACATTGTGCTTCCTGTTTGCAGATGAAATTTGACAAAGAAGGCAACATTTTTTCGTTTGGTAAGTATTAGAGTATACCTTGGCTTCTAGTGGATCTGAAGTGTTTGTCATATAAGTACCTGACTGTGGCTGCACTTTCAGAGGTCTGATGTATGGTCCTGCTGCAAAGTCCTGTACAGTGATAACACTGATATTTCAATGCTGCATTGGTCTTTCATTGAGTGTAGCAGAATCTAGCTCAGGGCGAGTCTAAAAACCCCTTTAGTTTTCTGACGCACATGCTATGATAAATCTGCTCCAGTGTAACACCAATGCAAACATTACAGGGGAGACTTATCAACCATTTAGACAGCAGCAAAATCACACTAAGGTAGGCATGATTTATCATGTGGGGCTATTTAAAATAGTCATATGTGTGTCGCAGACCAACTCTGCACTAGAGGGGTGGTGTATTTCACCACCTAATGTGGAGCCGGTTTGCTCTGTGGGTCAGGCACAGAGCGCCCGGTCCTCAGAGTCTGAGAGGTTAAGTAGTGATGCCATTTCACCTTCTGGGGCTGTACAGTATGGAGCCATGAACAGCACACCCCTCCTTACAGTACAGGAGCAGGGAATCCCCTCATAAAGTCAGGATTCCCTGCTCTACTGCATCTCCCACCCAAGAGCATAAAGCTGCTGCTTTTGTGCAGACCTCTTAAAGTTCACCACCAGTTACAGTCTGGCGCCCAGTGGCTTAGCCCCCTGGGGGTCATACTGTTCTACCACTGCGCCAGCAAGGAAGGGGGTTAAACTTGCTATGAGTGAGAGGGTCAAGCGATCATACATAGCATCTGAGCCCCCCCCCCCCTCCCCCCAAACAGGGATTTTCTTAGGTATTCCCTAAGAAGTAACAAGAACATGGACAAATCGCATAAAGCACAGAACTGTGGACCCACAAGCAGCAAGAAAAGACGCTCCAAAACATGGACCCTGGAGCTGGCAATAGTATAAACATGCAGCCCGCCTAAGGAGGCTGCACATAGCAGTGAAATGTGTCGGGTCCTAGACTCCTGACTCCCTGGCTATATTCATCTCTGTATTTTTCTGATTACCTCCTGTGGCCATATCTGTCTTCCCCTATTGGAGGTGTATTGTAGTTATATAGCATACGCTGCATAGATTCTTTTTCATTACCTGCCCATTTGCTTGGACATACCTGTCTAGCTTACCACTTTTACACTTTCATAATTTCGATGCAATTACCTATGTTTATACTATTGCCAGGTCCAGGGTCTGTGTGTTGGGAGTGTTTTTTTTGTGGCTTTGTGGGTCTTACTTCTGTGCATTGTGAGATTTTTTTGTGGGTCTGTACTTCTGTGCTTTGTGAGATTTTTTTCCATGGTTTTTTTTTATGTATTTTGGTGCTTTATAGAGCTTTTCTAGGAATTTTTTGAAAAAAATTTGGTGTTTTTCCCCCTCCTCTCTCTATTAATGCCTTTTTCTGTTCTTGTTAATTCTTATCTATAAAATAATGCATAAGTCTTGGTTCTCATTTATTGATCGTCCTTTTATTTGGACAGAAAGAAAGAAAACAGAATTATATCAGGAGCTGGGACTCCAAGCACGAGATCTGAGGTTTCAGCATCTAGTGAGCATCAATTCCAGAAACAAGAAGATCATTTTAAGAATGGAGGTAATTATTAACTATATAAGTAAAACTCAACCTAAAAACTTATAGTACTAGGTACCCAGTTGTCAGTTTATTCATACAGTACCAGGAGGCATGGCAAAGGAACAGCACAATACAGTGTTTTTAAGGTGGGTCCTGAGAGCAGACAGTTCCTCCTTAAAGGGAGTCTACCACCATTTGTCCCCATATGAAACCACTTGCACTGCCCCATAGAAGACGTTACTGTGTAATTAATCCGACATTTATTAGTTTGTTGTGTTCATGTCCTGATGGTAGTTGGTGCAAAGGTTGAAGCAATGCTATGAACACCTGGATCTTGCCCCCTCCTACCTACGGGCAGAAGAGGGCATTCTTCTATGAGAGGCATAAAAGGAGCGGTCTTGAGCCGTTAATAGTGGTGTTCTAGCATATGCAGCAATGCTCCGGTGCTATCTATCTCCTTTGTATGAGGTATAAAGTCTGTTTTGGGACATCAATGCTGCACAGTACGCTCATAAAAATAGGGCAATTACACAAACATCTTCTATAACACATTGCAAGAAGGTAGATATGTGCAGAATATGTTGTATACTTCATTTTAATGCTGGGCAAAGGACTGTTATGTTCGCCTAGTGCCGTGGCCTGGGGCACTGGATACGGGTGTTGCACCATCTGGTGGGCTCTGGTGTTTTGGCGGCGACTTGTCATAGTGGCCAGGAGTGGTAATACCCACCCCCGGACACATGGGCACCGGGCCTTGGTAGAACGGATGGTGCATGTGCAGCGTTAGTGATGACAGACTTAACCAGTAGTTTAACTTTACTTGAAAACAGCTTTAGTGCAATACAGAATATAAGAACAGTACTGCTCACTTGCTCACAGGTGCTAGTGCAAAAAATATCACAATACTCTTTAGACAGACTCTTGTAGTAGAAAGAACTTGCTTGCAAAGGTAGTGTACAGGCCGGATAGCATCCTTTGTCAAAGTAGTAACAGTACTCTGCCGGGAAGTGTGTAGAAAGTATACTTGGTGAGAGAATCCTCGCGCTCCTGTTTTGCATATCTGACTGCCTTCTGCCTACACAGTATCGGTAACTGCACAGTGAGGTAGTATGAGTCCTAGTGAAGGTTTCCCCACAGAGTTGAGCGTAGTGTCAGTAAAGTACTTCAGATTAGTGCACTTTTGCTTTACTGGGGATCAGTCCCTCTTTCTTTGTTTGAGGGTGATTGTCCTGACTGAGGAGATCCACGGCATAGATGAGGGTTGTTCTGTTTTCTGGTTTCCCCACTGCTAAGGTCTATAACTGCTGTAGTCTCTCTCACTGGAACTAGACTGAACTCTCCTGAATTCAACTCCCAGGAACCGGCTGACAGGAATCCCCTATCTTATATAGGGTGATTTGACAGGAAGTGTAGGTGTGAGAGTGTAGTGTACAGAGTGTAAACACAGTTATGCAAACCTAGGAAACATAGCTTAGCCTTTCCACATATAGTAACTGGAGTTGAAATCACAGCTCACAGTACTTGATGTGTGACACCTGAGAGAGTTACTTTACCTTGGTGGTATATAACTTAGGGAACCTGTGGTGGGACGCTACGCTAGAGTGTCTCCATGTATTTTTTTTGTCAGGCAGCTTGATATATAATAGCAGATACTGATTGTAGAATACATGTAACTTATTTTCTCCTTTCCTCTACTGTTTTGCAGTTTGTAAAAGCTGTTATCACTTCTGAGTATCTCCTAATCTTGGATTATAGGAACCTCCATCTAGAGCAGTGGTTCCTCCGTGAACTTGCACCTCAGTTAGCAGGAGATGGACAACTAGTCACATACTCTTTACCTTTTGAATTCAGGGCTTTGGAAGCAATCTTGCAACACAGGGTAAGATGTGTTTTTCTTTCTCTTGTGGCTATGACCATACAGTATCTTAGGCTGAGAGGCCAAAAAAGAGCCCCAATATAGCAGTGAGAGTACTTAGACAGGGGGTTGGCTGTGCGGTTCAGTTCTATCGGTAAGCCAGCTCCTTCTGCATCTCTGAATCGCTGCTTACTGGAAACACACCACAAGACCTGCCACTTTGCAGACACTGACCCAGGAGGTCTCTGACATGAGCAGCTCAGACCAATGCACTTGCCCTTCTTCAAACACTTCAACTTGAAGGACTGACTGTTTACTTGCTGCCCAATAATATATCCCACACAGGTATCATTGCATCCTCTTTGCCTTTTAATGTTATGGTGGATCAGTGTATATGCTTATTCTACTATGTTTTATACACTATAATATGAGGCATTAGATGAATATTCGGCTGTGTTTGTAGTATATAGAATATGTGTCATACATATGTAGTTTTAACATATGTTTTTCTCCAGACTAGCACTCTGCAAGGGAGGCTTCATTTTTTACAACCTCGTATCCTGGAAACCCTGGAAGCTTTAGTGGACCCCAAGCTTCTGTCTGTAGATAGAAGTAAACTGCACATCCTACTTCAAAATGGGAAAACGTAAGTAGGTCATATTGGTTAGTGAGGGAACGAGATGACATCTGCGTTGGACTGGTGGAGGCAAAATTCCAGTGTATTTATTTTACAGTCTGTCGGAGCTGGAAACAGATATAAAAGTATTTAAAGAAGCAATCCTGGAAATTCTGGATGAAGATGAACTTATAGAAGAGCTGTGTCTGACAAAACTGTCTGACCCCCAATCGCTGTATGTATTTAATATAACTGAATGAAGGAAGAGTTGTTTTTATACTTCTGTTTGGGTTACCTATCAACATACTTTTCATAACTCACCAGTGCAAGCGAATATAAAACATTTAATGTTACTAGAGAAAATGTATCTTATTAAATTTCCCTGCCCCTTTTATGGATTTTATGTGTTTATCACTTTTGTGGCTCCTTTGCTGTTGCAGTAAAATGCTGCATCAAAAATTCTCACTTTACTGCAGTGTGTGAACAGGGTGCGGCTGACCAGTATTTCACCATAGTAATATCATGCAGGAAAGACTAAATGTACAGTAATGTTTTTCACTTTTATTTTTTTTATGTAAACTTCTTTGTTAAATCTATTTCTTCCAGTCTTTAATATCTTACCTGTTCCCTCAGACAAGGAAAGGGCATTTTCACAGCATATTAGCAGTGTACTACCAGTTTGGATTGTTTTTATTTGCAGTGAAGAGAGCACTTCTCGGATAGATCACACAGAAGAAATGGAGCTGCTGCTGGAGAATTATTACAGACAAGCAGAAGACCTGGCAAATGTAGCCAGAGAGTTGCGTGTGCTGATTGATGACTCTGAAAGTGTGATCTTCATTAACTTGGACAGGTCTGCTCTCTTGTCATTTTCTTACATATACGTTGTGATGTTTTGGTGTCTTATATATTTACACACAGTTTATTATGGGTTAGCAGTTGTCTGTTGTTGGAGCTCCTTTTGAAGACCCTTTTTTTTTTTTTTTTTTCTTTTTTTTTTTCTTCTTAAATCTTTTAGTCATCGGAACGTGATGATGAGGCTAAACCTACAGCTAACTATGGGAACTTTTTCCCTGTCTCTCTTTGGTCTCATCGGAGTGGCTTTTGGAATGAACTTGGAGTCTACTTTTGAAGAGGTTTGTTATGTTTTTTGTTTTGTTTTTTCTTAATTTGTACAATATTAACCATATTTTAGCTTTAGTGAACATTAAAGAACAGGAAAAAAATATTGATTGCATATTTGGAAGCTTGTACTTAGTGTCAGGGCATTGCTGTGCTACTGCAGCGTCTGCTCCTATTCACTTCAGTAGTAACTGTAGAGTATTGAGCCTATCTATAGTTTTTTTTTTTTTTTCCCCCCCTGGAAAACCCCAGATAATGTTAAAAGGGGAATTTCAGAGAGAGAAAATATTTTCAAATCAAATGTGACTATATACATCAGCTGATTTATGCCCTGAAGGAAGTCATGGCATTTCCTCCAATCTGACACAGTGCTTCGTGCTGCCACCTCTTTCTGGATTAGGAACAGTCCAGAGAAGGATGAACAAACCTTTTATTTTACATGCTCTGGTCCGTACCAGACATAGGTGGTATCACGAAACCTGAAAGGCTGGGATTTCTCTAAATACATACACATCTATAAGTTTCCTTTAATGTTTTGGAACCAGTGGACTTTGAATCTCTCTAGAATACTAAAAGCTGAGATTTCTTTAGAATTAGCCTTTTCATTCTCCTATGTTATTTCATCCATTTAGGATCCCCAAGTGTTTTGGTTCATTACAGGAGTTATGTTCCTAGGAAGCGGGTTGATCTGGAGACGTTTGCTTTCCTTTCTTGGGAGGCATTTGGAGCCGTCAAAACCTCCTTCGGTATGTTAATCACCAGGCTAGTTGAAAAAGTAAAAATAGCATGCTGCAATGTATTTTAGATGTCTGCTGTATGTAGACAGTAACAAAACAATTGGAGTAAACGCACACTGTATTGCAAGGTCTTTGTTATGAATGTAAAGGGGGAAATTTATTACTAGTAGTGTATAGAAAGGTCTTTGCATGTATGTATGAGCTTGCCTGCCATGTTCCAAGTTTATTAAAAAGTAGCAGTAGAGCAGATTCCCAGCAGCAACCAAGCGTTGTAATATCATAACAAGCGGTATTTTTTATTAACAGACGCAACGCGTTTCGGCTCACAAATAAGATGGAGCCTTCCTCAGGCATGTATGTACAACAACACTGACACACTTAAATACTTAACCACCGTTAAGAAAACTGCAACCCACTTCCGGGTCACGCTGAGTAATTTGGACATCCTGCCCATCCCTCTGGGGATTGTCCAGCAGTTTCCAAACACAAGGGAAATAAAACAAAGTCTCTGGTACCTTTATGTCCATTTTGCTTCAGAATGCCGGCGTCCTTCCGGGAGACTCCGTTAACGTGACGCATCACATGGGGTGCGCCAGTTATGTGACTGCTTCGCAAGTTCTCAGGCTGGAAAGACTGATTCTCGCGAGTGTATGGGCTCCCCCTCCGCAAGCCCGCACTACTCATATATACTAAGGGGAATAGGAAACATTTTGACGTAAAGTGAAACAGTGCTGCTTAGTTCATTATAGTGGTTCGAGGGCCGGCAGTCCTACATCTGTTAGATCATCGATATTTCTATATATTAATAAAAACATCCCCTTCTGACTTTAGGTTTATTAAAAAGGCGCACAGACCTTTATGAATGTCCACTGAGAAGCTAATGAATGTTAGTGTTCCACTGAGCTAAAAGACCTAGCCATGTAAAGTGTACTTGTCGTGAAAATAAATGTCTGACCTGTTATTTATCACAGCGGGTCAATTATGACAATTTTACACCAATTCACAGACCTGCAGTGATGTTTTATGCGACTCTGTACCCACAATCTGACCCCCCCCCAAACAGCTTGTACCGTCAGATAGCTGCTTTTAATCCAAGATCTGTCCCTGGGTCGTTCAGCAGGTGATGCAGTTATTGTTCTATAAAACTACTTTTAAACTTGCAGCCCTGTGTCAAATTGGCATGGCTTAGAGTGTGTGTGCCCAAGCCTTGCACCACCCCTCCGTCCCTCATCCCCACCCTCCTCATCATTAGGAATGCCCCAGGCAGGATTTTTCCTATTCATCAACTGTGTGAACACTGCACAGGTGCCTTAATGATCCAACATCTGTGCAGTGTTCAGACAGGTGATGAATAGGAATAATCCTGCCCAGGGCATTTCTAATGATGATGAGGGTGAGGAGGAGGAACGGAGAGGTGGTGCAAGGCTTGGGCACACACACTCTAGGCCACACCAATGTGACACAGGGCTGCAAGTTTAAAAAGTAGTTTTTTAGGACAATAACTGCATCACCTGCCGAAAGGACCACAGGACAGACCTTGGATTAAAAGCAGCTATCTGAAGGTACAAGTGGTTTTGGGGGGGGGGGGGGGCAGATTGTGGGTACAGAGTCGCCTTAATTCCCCTATAATCTTTATGAAGGTATTCATAGTGAATAGAAATCTACAGGTAGACAGAAAAAGATCTATATAGATGTATGTTTCAAAGCATAAATCACATTTAAAGTTTTTCTTTGAGTTTTTATTTTTTAATGTATTTTTTTAATTTTGTTTTTAGATCTGGAAGCGGGCATTTCCCTTTAATGGAAGAACAGATACTACGAATGGGCATAAAGTGTAATTTCCCATGTGACGACAGAGGACATTAGATATACTTGACTGTTACACCTATGTTATCTGTCAGGGTAAACACTTGATATGTAAATTGTGTTGGGTGTATAAATTTGTACAAATCTTATTAGTATCCCTGAGCAATCCCATTTACATAATTTATCCACACCTTACAATATTTTTAAAAGAATATAGTTTTTTATAAAAAAAAAAATAGTAAATAAATCCTGTAGCTAAACCATTAGGTTTCCCATCATAATTAGATATACAAAGTGATACTACTTAATAGTATACTAAATAGTTAGGGTGGTATTTTATTTAACTAGGCTAGGGTCCATTTACACAGAGCCAGAAACAGACTATAAACAGAGATCAGGTCATAAAGAAAAGCCTGAGATTTCTCCTCTCTTCAAATCCATTCCTGGCTTTGGCTTTAAATCTTTGGCAGATAATCTGTCAGATAATCTCTGTGTGAATGGACCCTTAGTCTCTAACCACAGTGCCTTGAAGATGCCAATGCTCTATTTTATGTACCTCGCTGTATTATACTAGGAGTCTGTTAATTGAATTTAAATATTAGGTACAACTATTGTTTTGAGTGTAGCATTGCCTCCTCTTATGTCTTGAATATGTTGCACTAAAACTTCTACTATTACAATTATCAGTTGACGTTTATGAAGAAGTTTTCAAAGCCAAAAAGAAGTGGAAGGTTAGCCATACAATGAATTGGGAATTAAAATCAGGCTTTCCAGTTTTTACCATTAATGGCCTAGTCTTAGGGTAGGCTTTCTATGTTTTACAGTTAGGAGTCGAGGATCCTTATTATTCATTATAATGAACAGTGAATAGTGCTGGGCTGCAGTGCCAGGTGAATAGACTAGCTACTGCCCCCCCCCCCCCGTGTCATACTTTGCTTACTTAGTCAATGTATAGGCCATTGATAGGCTACCCTCATCACTCCAAAAAAGGAGTAGGGAGTTAGGGCCCTATTACAATGAGCGATAATCTGCAGAATCAGGACGATTTGGCAGATCAAGGCTCCGTGTAATATGTAATAAAGACATTGATCAGCCGATGACAACGATGAACAGCTGATTGTGTCTTTTGGCCCTGACCAAAAATAAACCTATTCATGCCTCTCAGCGCTCCGTGATGTCCCTCTAGCTCCAGCCTGCTTCCCACAGTGCCATGGCCAGTCACTTCAGACACTGCAGGTAGCAGGACGAAGCTAACAGGACATCATGGAGTGTGGAGAGGTATGTATAAGTTTATTATTTTACACTTGGGCAAGGACATCAAGTCATCGGGCCATGTAATACAGCCCTTAGTGCTTTACAGATTATTATAGGAACTTTTAACGTCTGTAAACCTCACGGATTTATGTTGTCATGTAAAGTATATACTGTATTTACGCTCACATGTAAATATATTTCAAGTGATTTACATATACTTTTGTATTTAAAAACAAATATATTTGAAAAGCTTTTATGTACATTGTATTTTATCACTACATAATTCTGACAAGGAATGTGAAATCCATCATGAACAATAGTTGGATTATGAAAGAGGCACTATGAAAACATTGTTACTATTTATTAGTGGTCTGAACCAGAAGTACAGTTCAGTATAGGTAAGCGACACAAAAACAAGATATCCTGTGTTTCAGGAAAAGGGAAGAAAGGGTAGAGGTATTCCCACCTCCAACACATTCACCACCCTATTTCTAGCAACTGCTCCACCCTTTACATACTGTGTCTAGTATTACAGATAATTCCCATTTAAGTTAAAGTGGCTTATGAACAAAAGTGCCATTGTTTTAGGGAACAAAAAAAAATTTTTTTTTTTCTTATCCTGACTGCAGCTCCGAGAAAATTACACTTTCAACTAATGGCCAAACTATCTCTTTACCTTCGGTTTTCCCGATCTGTTCTCTCCCAGTCCTTCCTATACAAATGAGAACTCTGGCTACAGCTTATCTCTCCCAGAACAAAGGGGTTGGGGTGGTGCTACACTGTTTATTCAGGTCCCTTTAACCTCTATGGAAATGCCATAAACTGTAAAAGAGCGCAATTAGCTGCTTTCAGCTTCCTGACCACCTCCAGCAGCTGCAACCCGACCACGGGAAGCCCTGGGAATAAATAGTTTAACATTGATTTCACTGTATTGTTTAAATAGATAACAGAACAATGCTGTCAAACACAAGAAAAAAAACAGTGGCTGTAAGACTGGATCTCTAGCAACCCAGTTTGTCTCAGTACTAATCTCAAACATGGATTGGCATTGTCATGGAGAGAAGTGATGTACATGTAAATGGTTTACTATAAATACATTATACTTTAGTTAGGAATATGATCAGTATAAATGATGTAAAATATTGAGCATTTCACCAAATCTGCATATCAGACTTCAGGATCTGTAGGAATTGGAATATTCAGTATAGATCATAAATGTAGAGGCTTCCAGCCAGTCTTGCCTTTCTGGAGCTTCTTATGGCTGCTACCACAACCTGTTTCTAAAAGAATTAAATGGGTAAATGAATGTGTCTGTACACCCATAATGGATGTCTACCTTATCTCTGGGTTTATATCACACGTATGTGGATGTAAATAATAGACTCTATAATCTGTGTGCAGTCAAAATGAAATAATAGCTGTTTTTTTTCTCTCAATTTCAACACACAAAATGCTTTTTTCAGTTGTACAACATTTTATAAAAATTAAAGGGGTACTGCGGCGCTAAAAAATTATTCACAGAATAACACACATTACAAAGTTATACAACTTTGTAATGTATGTTATGTCTGTGAATCGCCCCCTTCCCGTGTACCACCACCCCCACCCGTGTACCCGGAAGTGTTGGTGCATTATACATTACCTGATCTGTGTCGAGGGCCGTCTGCCATCTTGTGCCAAACGTCATCTTCGGACGGACGGCCGAGTCGCTGCTGCCAGTCCCCCCTCTGCCGCGTCACAACTGTGCTCAGTCGCGATTGGCTGAGCACAGTTATGCTCAGCTAATCGCAGCTGAGCATTGGATGACGCTGCAGAGGGCGGCCGGCATTCAAACAGATGGAGCTGTTCGCCGGCCGAAGAAGACGTCACTGAATGAAGATCAGAGACGGGGGTCGGCACGTAACAGGTGAGTATAGTGCACCACACTTCCGGGTACACCGGTGGGACACGGGGAAGGGGGCCATTCACAGACATAACATAAATTACAAAGTTGTATAACTTTGTAATGTGTGTTATTCTGTGAATATTTCTTTACCGCCGCACTACCCCTTTAAGTCCGTCATTGCAAACTACAGTTGGTGTTGCAAAAATAGGACTTTAGCCATTTTCACACATAACGGATCCACAGCGGATTTCACGCTTCTAATTTGTGGCGTTAAATCCACTGCGGATCCGTTACATGTGAAACTGGCCTTAATGTGGGTCTGAAGGTGAAAAGATATAACAAAAGTACAAAAAGTCGCTAAGGGGTTAAATCACAAAAAAGTTATTGAAGATAACCATGTTGGAGCTTCACCTACCTTATGCTTGGATTTGAGGGTGATGACTGCATTTCCAAACCTTGCCTTTTCCTAAAATATTGATACAGATTAATATACAGATTGCAATGAAGCATTTGCTTAGTAGAGCTGTTGTTATACTTACTTCTGGAGAAACCAGGACATATTGTGCCTGGAGGGAAAAGAAACATGGTTAGAGCAAAATGTCTGTTTGTAGAATTGGCCTCTGGCCGTTTTTCTTCTTATTAATTTATCATCAGAAACAGCAAAATTGTGACAAAATAGTAGATTGTCACATTAGTGTAAGTCACATGTAGAAACTAGAGATGAGCGAACCGGTTCGGCCGGTATGGGATCCGGTTTGGATTTTTCCAAAAGTCCGAGTTCGGTCGGATTCGGATTTTTGGAAGTCCGCTCCAAAAATTTTTTCTTCTTGCTTTTAGAAAGCAGGAAGTGTTCCGGGCTGGAAAAGCGCTTTCCCATGATGCTCGGAACACATCCAATCAGCAGGGATCTTGCACTAGCCCACCCCCTGTGTGATGTCGGTATTGCTTTAAGAGGGGCGACCGCATGACGCAGTCTGCAAAGAGAGGAAGGAGACTGTTAGCAGTGCACAGAGCTCGTCAGTGACAAAACGCTGCTGCTTTACGCTGCTGTACTGACTACTGAGAAGATATTGTACAAAAGCAAAGACCAAAAGATTATTAGGAAAGCAGAGAGGAGAAACATATTGATTGAGAGAGAAAAATAGAGAGAGAGCGAAAGATAGATTAGGCATAGGAGAGCAAAGGGTGCACAGAACAAAAACGTGCTATACAGATATAGAAGTACTATACTGTCACCCTTGCGAGAGTGTATTTGACATAGGTGTTTTCCTGAGCCACAAATCTATACCTCGTGCATGTGTGTAGAATAAAACTCTAAAAAAAAGTGCTATACAGATATACAAGTACTATAGTTGGATCCTTTTTCCTGCATAGACCCTGTAATGGTGAATTTCTTGCATAGACCCTGTAATGGTGAATATTAAAGTCTAAAAAAAAACAAAAAAACTTGACTTTGAGATATTGAAAAGTTAATGATGTTACTGACATGTAGAGCCCTAAATTCAACCAAATACACTACCCCCGTATCATATAGATGCTTTAAACTATGAAATACGAAATTCGGGCGAAGCGAACTTGTCAAAAAAAATCTGGAAGTCTGGTCAGAACGAACTTTTGAGAAGTCCGCTCATCTCTAGTAGAAACCATCTTACCTCCTTCAGTGTGTCTCCTGGAATTGTGAAATGTTATAGAAAGTAAGACAAGACTACAGAAGCACTACATTTATTATACAGCATGAGCCACTGTGGAAAATTAGGCTCATCTGTACAAGCTGTTTGGTGGAAGTTTACACCAAGGATTATTAAACATGCCCCAATGTATTCAAACAAAGGTTTAGGGTCCGATTAGACAGCAGCCCTTGGCCTACACTGTTTTTCATTAGCTCCCCATGCTCCCAGTTTTCACCTGCCCTCTGCTTTCACTCCTGGAACCACGGCCTGTCTAAGCTGACAGGCTGCTTAGCCTATCACTGTCCAGGACTAGCTCTAGGAAGAGAGCAGAGGGCAGGAGAAGACCGGGAGCATGGAGAGGTAATGAATAACAGTTTAATCAATAGTTAGCCATCAGCCACACGACAATATTTTAGTTCCGGACCTAAAGACACCATCAGCCAATGAACATAACACTGAGGAATAATTCTCGGATTTGGCCAATTATCGCCCCGTGTAACTGGGCCCTTAGCCTAGCAAGCTGAAGATGGAAGCTCCCTGCTGTGATCCTTTTGGTGTTACCAGATAAGCGGTAACATCAATTTTAGATAATAGCAGAGGAGGCTTAAAGGGGTTATCCAGTGCTACAAAAACATTGCCACTTTCCCCCTACTGTTGTCTCCAGTTTGGGTGGGGTTTTGAAACTCAGTTCCATTGAAGTAAATGGAGCTTAATTGCAAACCACACCTGAACTGGAGACAACAGTAGGGGGAAAAGTGGCAATGTTTTTGTAGCGCTGGATAACCCCTTTAAGTGTGAGAACTACTCTGTAAACTGAGTATGCACCAAGTATGACAAACAACTTCCTATTCTGACCTATTCTGCTCTCCAGACTGCTCTCCAGTCAACACCTTTAACTCCTACCTGTTCTGCTCCCCAAACAGCTATTGAACAGGTGTTTAGTACAGGTATGGTTTCACCCACATGCCATGCTGATGACATGCACCTCAGTCCTCAGTTTACACAGCTGTTATGTTGCTTGTATTAAGTATTAACAAAGACTAGTGTGAACATATCCTATGACACCTCACTACTCACTTCAATTAGTATTGGGGTTCTTGTCTGAAATTTACATTTTAGTTGATTACAGTTTGTAGGATAATTAATACTGGTTGTTGTAGAAAGTAAGCATGAAAAGGGTTTTTGCAACAATGCTGATCTAATGTACCAGCAAATATTTTCATATCTTAATTTATATTCATACCCAGTCATCAGGACATGGTGAAAACCATGACTTGCATTTTCCTGTAAGCAATTCTGGAGAGGTAATATTTCCATTATAGATATATACTCGACCACTCTGGGGACCAAACATAGTTGAGGTAATGTCACCAGTCCTTAGAGGGGAGGTCACAATGATTTCATCTGCAAACCAAATTAACAAATAATGTCTTCAACAAATTTCCATTCAACTCTATGCCCTTGTAAGAAGAATAAGTGGCTTAACCATCAGAACACTGTTTACTGGAGTTGGGGTTACAGTATTAGTAAGTGTACTTACTAATGTGTCGTCCTGCTCTGTGGTGATTCTGTCCATAACATGGCTGACATGGAGGATCATGTGACCATAATGCACCCCCTGTGTCCATAGGTATATACCAGGGGTCCCCAAACTATGGCCCACCGAGGCTATTTATCCGGCCCCCGCCGCACTTCCACACCACTGCCTATCCCTGCTCTTGCCCTGCATCCATGCCGCCGCCGTCGTCATCCCCGGGCGGGCTGAGCCCCTCGCACTCTTGGAATCCCTCTGGTCAGTCGCCGGAGGGATCCCCCAGCAGGTGTAGCGACATCATCACTGCCCCTGCCGGAGGATCCCTCAGAGATCATTTCCAGCTTAAATCCGGGGCGGGAGTTCGGTGGTCCGTGCGGCAGGACAGACATCTCACACTGCTCCGGAGCAGTGTGAGATGTCTGCCCTGCCGTCTGCCTCCTCGGTGCCCCGGATGTAACCTGGAAATGATCTCTGACGTCGCTGAACCTGCTGGGGGATCCTTCCTGCGATTGACCGGCTGAAGAGGAGAGAAGAGGCCAGAAGAGGTGAAGACAGTATTAGGTGACTATAATTATTATTTATTTATTTATTTTTGTAGCAATGCAGTGGGACATTATAACTATATGGGGGACATTGTAGGGGGACAATATAACTATATGGGGAGATTGTAGGGGGACAATATAACTATATGAGGGACATTGCAGGGGAACATTATTACTATATGGGGGACATTATTACTATATAGAGAGCACAACAGGGAGCATTATTACTATATGAGGGACAATGCAGGGACACATTATTAGTATATGGACGACAATGCAGGGGACATTATTACTATATGGAGGCACAGCAGGGGATCCTACATACAGGGGGTAACCCTCATACCTGCTTGAATGCTGCTTGAGGGGGTGAAGGTGAAGTGGGGGGGGAGTTGAAAGTGGGGTGAGGGGGCTGGTTGAGGGTGTGAAGGGGGAGTTAGGGGGCTGGTTGAGGGTGTGAAGGGGGAGTAAGGGGGCTGGGTGAGGGGTTGAGTGCGGGCTGGGTGAGGGGTGGAAAGAAATAGGGATGCTTTTACTGGGGGGGGGTTGTGGCATTTTGCACTGAGATTTGATTATAGTTTGTTTTTTATAGTCCAGCCCTCCGATGGTCTTAGGGACAGTGAACTGGCCCCCTGTGTGAAAAGTTTGGGGGCTGGTATATACGGACTCTGTGGTGGACTAGTGATGCACCAAAAAAATCGATTCTACTATTGATATTTGGAGCAAAATATTGGCTTTATATCAGGATTAACATAGAGTATACAGCAGAAAACATGGTGGGCGGCTAGCTGAGCGCCTGCCATGTGCATATACCCCCTAGTGTCACCTCAACGACCCGCCCCACCCCTGCCCAAAGCAGTTCTAACTTCAAATAGCCGTCAAAAAGCGATTGCTTGTGCTGGCTATTTAAAGGAGAAGTCCGGCGAAAATTATTTTTTTATATGTTATTACTTATGGAAAGTTATACAATTTTCTAATGTACATTAATTATGGGAAATGCTCATATACTGCTATTTCCCTTAATTTAGTGTATCAGGAAGTGTTAGAATTATCTCTGAAGCAGTGACGTCACGACCAACGGTGTAATTCCTATGGAGTGTCCAGCAGGGGGCGCTCTATATATAGAAGTCAATGAGTACCATTGACTTCTATATATAGTGCGCCCCTGCTGGACACTCCATAGGAATTACAGTGTATGTAATGTAATGTAATGCACTGTACTGTTGTGACTTTATGAATACATTTTTGGAATACTTTGGGGAGCAAGTGTCCTTGCTCCCCAAAGTATCCCATAAATGTATTCAATGAATACATTTGCAGGGCACCAAGCAGGGAGGGAGAGAGGTACCATCTACCTCCCCCCCCCCCTTGCTCGGTGCTGGGAACATATACAAAGCACTACTCCACCATTATCTACAGATAATGGGGGAGTAGTACCTTTTGCTATCCCTATCACCGCCCGCGCCGCCGCCGCCGCTCACACAGGGGCTGCTATTCATCGCGCCGCTGATTCCCCGCCGCCCGCGCCGCTCCTAACTACCCGCCCGCTCGCTCGCCCGCCCCGTTCCTGGCCGCCGCTCTCTGCTCATGCCGGCTGGGAGCACGGCGCTTCCTGGTGTCCCCGGCCGGGGTGGGGGCGGGCTGACGCGGCCGGCATGAGCAGAGAGCGGCGGCCAGGAACGGGGCGGGCGAGCGAGCGGGCGGGTAGTTAGGAGCGGCGCGGGCGGCGGGGAATCAGCGGCGCGATCGTAAGTTTGATGCCAGGAGGAGGGGGAGCGGCGGGGGGCATGAATAGCAGCCCCTGTGTGAGCGGCGGCGGCGGCGCGGGCGGTGATAGGGATAGCAAAAGGTACTACTCCCCCATTATCTGTAGATAATGGGGGAGTAGTGCTTTGTATATGTTCCCAGCACCGAGCAAGGGGGGGTGGTAGATGGCACCTCTCTCCCTCCCTGCTCGGTGCCCTGCAAATGTATTCATTGAATACATTTATGGGATACTTTGGGGAGCAAGGACACTTGCTCCCCAAAGTATTCCATAAATGTATTCATAAAGTCACAACAGTACAGTGCATTACATTACATTACATTACATTACATACACTGTAATTCCTATGGAGTGTCCAGCAGGGGCGCACTATATATAGAAGTCAATGGTACTCATTGACTTCTATATATAGAGCGCCCCCTGCTGGACACTCCATAGGAATTACACCGTTGGTCGTGACGTCACTGCTTCAGAGATAATTCTAACACTTCCTGATACACTAAATTAAGGGAAATAGCAGTATATGAGCATTTTCCATAATTAATGTACATTAGAAAATTGTATAACTTTCCATAAGTAATAACATATAAAAAAATAATTTTCGCCGGACTTCTCCTTTAACTGTATACCTGTCACAACTGACTGCGGCATTTAACACCTCCTGAGCCACTCCATGGGTGGGCAGCGGGTGATATACCTCTGCGAGGTAAAGCTCATGGGCCTCTTATCAACTATAATAGCCATTAGAGATGAGTGAATTGCTTTGTTTGATCTGCGCTCCGTTCATCAAGCTGCCAGCCTTTCAGAGCTGCTCCTGCCCCTTCTCCCAGGATGCTGGGACATTCTAGATCCAATCCTAGGAAACTTCTCCCAGTTTCTCAGGATTGGATCCAGCTTTTCCCCGACACCCGAGATTGAGCGTCAGGGAGCGGAGCATTGCTGAAAGGCCGGTGGCTTGATGTATGGAGCGCAGATAAAACAAGTGCTCATCTCATCTCTAATAGCCATGTTCAACTTAATGCCTAATACCTATGGCAGTGGCTTTTTTCCTAAAAAAAAAAAAAAGTAAAAGATCCGGGATGTTACAACTTGTTTGTTGTGAGGATGTCAGGGTTCCCTCCATGCATTAGATGTCCATCTTATCCTATTGCATTTAGCAATTTCTAACTAATGCGTAGGAATATGGTCTGACGTCAGGACCTGGGCCACTGGCACCTACACCTTGATCAGCTGTGCTGCTCGTTCTCTGCCTTCTCCAATGCGTAAGAGAAACAGATCGCTGATCTCAGGAAGACCAGCCAAATGATAACACTGCCGAAAGATGCCAAACCATAACACCAAAAAATGGCTGACAGATTATTTTACAGATTTTTTTCAGCCAAAGCCAAGAATGGATTTGAAAAGAAGAGAAATCTCAGTCTTATCTTTAAGACCTGTTCTCCGTTTAAAAAACTCTGTCAGATATCTGTCAGACATCTTTTGGTGTAATAGGGCCCAAAGTCTGTATTGACCAGAATATCTGAGGGGTTAAGTGTTTAGGACCAACATTGTCAACATTGTTTACAAATGGCAAGAAATTATATTGAAAGGACTAAAATTCAAAGTATATTAGAAAGTTGAATTAGTTATCATAATACAATGGTTTATGTGCCTAAAACCCTGTGTAATATTTTCTAACAGACCACTTATTGATATTTATAAAAGACACATCTAGTCCTACCAAGACCATCTTCATCCAGGTCCCTTAAAAGTAGTTTGGTTCCAAAACGTGAAAATTCTCTGTCTCCTCTTAGTGTACCGAGGGGTGATGGATCAATGGTTCTTGTCAGTTCATACAGTGCTGCTGTACCCGCATGTGTCAGCACTCTTGTGATAAACACAACCTTGGATGTTGTGCCTGGAACAATCCAAATAGAACAAAAGATGATGTCAAAGAAGTATCATATTTGTATTCTATTTTTGTCAAATGAAATAATTTTATCAGTATCAGGCTCCATTTATGTTACATTTGAGCCCTAGGTTTGGTGTATACTCTGGGGAAAAAGCTGACTCTGGTTCTAGCAGTCAGGATCATAGATAAACTCTGATCCCAGCTGTTCAACCCCGTAGATGCTGCAGTACATTTCGATGGTATTTTGAAGGTAGAGAGTTTCCTATGTCACTTCTCCTTCCTAAAAACAATAAAAGTGAATAAAACTCACTAGTTTTAATTTGCCATAAAATTCCACGCCACTTCCAACCCCTTAAAGCATTACTGTTTAAAAATAAACAAAAAAGTAAACATTGTCATGTAGACATGTCAGAAGTTTTGATCATAGGGGAACTAACAACTTTTATTTATATGACAGTAACACTTTAAGGAGTTAATGTAGAGTGGCATTTTTTATTTTTTTTTTGCAAAGTCAGACTAGTGATGGGAAATTAGATTAAAGTGACTCTATACCCACAATCTGACCCCCCAAAACCGCTTGTACCTTTGGATAGCTGCTTTTAATCCAAGATCCATTCGGCAGGTGATGCAGTTATTGTCCTAAAAACAACTTTTAAACTTGCAGCCCTGTGTCAAATTGGCATGGCCTAAAGTGTCTGTGCATTAGGCTTGCAACGCCTCTGTGTCCTTCCTCCCCGCCCTCTTCACCATAAGGAATGCCCCAGGCAGGATTTTTCCTATTCATCACTTATGTGAACACTGCACATGTGTTGGATTGTTAAGGCACCTGTGCAGTTGTTCAGTCAGGCGATGAATAGGAGAAATGCTGCCATGGGGCGTTCCTAATGATGAGGAGGGCCGGGAGGAGTAATAGAGAGGCAGTGCAAAGGTAGGGCATAGACACTCTATGCCATGCCAATTTGACACATGGCTGCAAGTTTAATAATTGCATCACCTGCCGAATGGTCCCCAGGACAGATCTTGGAGTAAAAGCAGCTATCCGAAGGTACAAGTGGTTTGGGGGGGGGTCAGATTGTGGGTACAGAGTCGCTTTAAAATAGAAAAGGCTGCAGTCTCACATGGCACTTTGGATAAAGTGTATTAGAGTGAACGTGATATATACAGTAAAAAAAAGTATGGCATTGTGCAGTATGCACCAGAATGAACCATGAAGAGGCAGCAGCACCAGTGCCGCATTATTACAGTTTCATTGTATTGTTAAAAAAAGCTGGGGGGAGCAATTCCTGATTCTATGAGCCTTCTGTCCCATTCCTCATGTGTACTTATTTCTTAACATTTTTGTATCATACAAAATGCACGTAGACCACCTTTTAGGCTACATTTACACGTCCGTTTGTTTTTAAGGATGAAAATCTAGATCTTCTCATTTTTATCTGTGAACCGCAAAAAATCGTCAGCATTGCATCCGTAGTGTCTTCCATATTGTACTCTGTTTTTTACGGATCTGCAAAAAAGGTGTAGTGAAGAAAAAAAAAAGAGGATGGCAAAAATGATGTCATTAGCTGTTCTAACCAGCCAAAAAAGGTAAGATGGTCGTCTGGTGGCCATTTTACAGTCATTTCTATCAGGGAGGATATTTCTGGCAGGAGGAGCTTGGTGATGTTATAAAAAATGGATCAGTGATTCGGAGGGTTTTGCAGATTGCAATGTACTCTCTGAAAATTCTGCACTCTCCATGGACTTCTATTGGGGTGTCTGTTCCGCAATTAAAGACCTATTAATGTCCTATTTTTTTTTCCGCCTCGGATTGCAGATATGCAAATTAACTGGATGTATGAATAGCACCCTAGAAAATAATGGGTTGTAATGGATTCCTTATTTCCTGGTCCCTGAGAATGGATGAAAAATACTTACTCTTATCTCTATGGGTACAGGGTATATTAATATATAGACCATATCGTATATACTATTTCACCATTTTTCTGGTTCTCTGTCATATATACGTGTTGCACATGGCACTTTGCTGATATGAACATGGCCTTAGATGCTGAAAGTATGCCAACAAACTTAAAGGGGTTGTCCAGCGGAAATCTTTTTCTTTCAAATCAACTGGTGTCATAAAGTTATATAGATTTGTAATTTACTTCTATAAAAAAAAATCTTAAGTCTTCCCATACTTATTAGCTACTATATATCCTGAAGGAAATGTTTTCTTTTCAGTCGGACACAGTGTTCTCTGCTGACATCTCTGGCCGAGACAGGAACTGTCCAGAGCAGGAGAGGTTTTTCTATGGGGATTCATAGAAAACCGAGACAGAGTTCCTGTCTCGGCCAGAGATGTCAGCAGAGAGCACTGTGTCAGACTGAAAATAAAACAACATTTCCTGCATGACATATAGCAGCTGATAAGTATGGGAAGACTTGAGATTTTTTAAAAGAAGTAAATTACAAATCTATACAACTTTCTGATATCAGTTGATTAGAAAGAAAAAGATTTTCCCTGGATAACCCCTTTAATTTTACTGTACAGGACACTAAAGAAACTCCTGTCATCCACATAGAAAGTGATTTACAACTTTCAGCTGCTCTTTCTTACTTTTATATGTGAGAAATTGCTTTATCTGTAGTAGTTATCTGCTTATTTTTCTGTAATTCTTTATGTTGGGTTGACATTTTGGCTGCTTTAGAATCAGTTATTAGTTTTGCTCTTGAGATACAATCATTTCCGCTAACCATGGTAATCCGGGAAATCACATTATACCACACATTATTTTTCCTTTTTACAATTTGAGTCAATGGATGCCTATAGTTCGGGCCTTCAGTCGGAGATATACAACAAGAAATATTCCCAGCATTCTAGTTCTCACAAAAGGATTGAGCTCAGTGTGCACAGAGGCAAACTCCCTATTTTAAGTGTCTAGTAGTATATCAATGCTTATATATTATACAAACTTCTTCTGAAAATACCTGAAATAATTTACATACTGTGTGTGGGTGCACCTATCATCAGCACTCTTTTGGTTTCTCCATTTACAGCCAAAGTTCCACTTGCAAATGATGTGCCCATCTTACTCTGGTCCTACAAAACATTAGCCAAATGTAAATGTCTTGTAAATAATTTTTTTTATTGCAGCACAAAGTAGCATCAGCTTTTTCTTTGGCCCAGTCACTATGCGCCTTTTGGGTTAAATAACTTTCCAAATCATTACATTTATATTGATTGAAAGTAGAATGGCCATTATATTTCCACTGATATGCTTGATATGTGGGGCTCAGTTACAGGAAATAAACTGTGGTAATGGAATTGCATGTATCAACTATTGTAATTCAAGAGAACTTACTTCCGTTCCCTGCAGTATGAAAGATGTGTCTTTACTTGGCGGATAGAATCCATATGTTTTCCCTAAACTTTGTGGACTTTCACAGTAAGGTCTGTATGAGAATAAGAAACACATTTTATTCTGTATTCTGATTAATGAAAATTCCACTACTGAATAAAAGAAGGAAAGGTACTTATATACATTCTTAGGTACTAATATACTTTATATAGGTACTATATATAAACTGCTATATCTAGCCATGATTCTTGGTCTCCGTTCCCAACATTATGCTTTGTTTATTAGCTGCATTGCTTGGATACTATTTACTTATAGGTAGCCAGGGTAGCCCCCTAACAACATGCCCTCCTATAAAAAATGTGAAGTAAGAAACTGTTGTGTAACGTAGTGGATTTCCCTGTGTATTTTAGCATACATAGACAGTTATAGTTGTATAGTATCTATAAGTTGTAGAACAATATAGAATGAACTAATATGAACAGTAACCCTATAGTTGCCATGTTTAGAACTAACATTGAAGAAATACCTTTTGCATGGCCTCCAAGTGGGACTCCCAATCACTAGCAATGTTTTACTCTTGTGTTTATGACTATGAATAGAATAACCAAACCAGGCATAGTCGTGCTCCCCAGAAATACTCCAGTCAGCTTCTTCCACATATAAACTGCCTTGGAAAAAACATCCCAGTCAGTACATTATTACACAGTGCCTTACTTAAAAGCAAATAAAATATACTGCCAGGCACCATATCAAGCACTGGTGTTATATAAAATACTCTCTCTGACAAAAAAAATACTCTCTGACAAAAAAAATACTCTCTCTGACAAAAAAATTTAGATAGAAATGCCTGAATGCTGCAAAACTTGTCAAGTAGTTACGTCTCAGACACATAGGTGAATGACTGCAGGTGTGGTCTGACTGGATACTTGCCACAAGAGGGCAGAACAGTGTTTCCATTGGTGCCCTATAAAAAGGCTCTCAGAGGCTACTTTTGGGTAGTATACTTCTTGGTTGTTGGCTGCTAGACATGCCTCTACGATGTACTTGAAGAAGTTTTGCCTTGTTAACAGACTTAAAGAGTGAGGCATCATCTTTCGATGAACTTTCCATCATCGAGGCATTCTGACTAAGGCTACATTCACATTAGCGTTCATCCTTCCGGCACCATTCCGTCATCCTTTTCCGTTTTAGAGAAAGCGAAACGGAAATTGTCGCGTCCGTTATAATCCCCATAGGTTTCAATGATATTTTATTGTGCTCCGTTTGACCAAATAGTGCTCTGTTAGCATGCAATCTGTTCAAGTTCCGTTTTTCTGAACGGACGAAAAAATTGTGTTTGCAGTATTTTTTTTTCCGTTTTCAAAAACGGAACTTAAACGGATCGATGCAATCCGTTTTTTTTATAATGATGGTCAATGGTGACGGATCAAAACAGAAGGTTAATCCGTTTGCGTCCGTTGTTCAAGTTTCCGTCCCATTCCGTTTTCTAGTTGGAGCATGCGCAGAAGGGGAGAGAAGACAGAACGTTCTTCTGGGAGGGAAGGGGAGGAGCTGAAAAAACAAACAAACAGTGGAAATAAAATAAACGGATACACTAACATTTTTGGCTATCCATTTGCATCCGTTGACATCCATTAGCAAATCCGTCTTTAGCTATCCGTTTACAAAAAATGAATAGATCCGTAAGTTTTATGTAAAAACGCTAGTGTGGCCGAGCCCTAAGCTCTTTAGAACAGTAGTTACAAGAGGGTACATACAGAGGGGGAACAGCTTCCAGATGACCCACAGGCCAACAGGATGGTTTGATCCGCCAACAAGCATAAGATATTCCCACAGCCTCCTTGTCCTCATCTAGACAAAGATGGAACCTTCATTATACAGCCCTGTCTCTGCCCAGTCCATTTCCAGGCACTTTGCAGAAGGAAATTTGGTGTCAAGGCGCCCATTACCTGTCCTGCCATTGACAGCCAGCCACCAATATGTTTCTTTGCAGTAGTGTCGGTAACATGAAATCCAATGGATCCAGTTTTTGTTTGGGATCTGACACTGTTTTGGTATAAAGGCTGATGCTGTGTACTTTAACCCAGCTTTTTCTGTGGAGCCATACACTGCCCCATCTGCTGGTGTGGTGATCTAGGGAGGCATGACATACAACAGCCCTAATAGTGATACACGGAGACTTATAAGTGCTGGACATCCTGCAGCCTCTCATGGCAGGGCTTCCAACAGGCATTTTTCAGCAGGATAATGATCACATACACACAGCAAGGGTTTCCTCCTTGGCCAGCCCAGGCACCAGATTTATGACCAAGCATTTATGGAACCATGTGGAATGGCAATTTTAACTAAATATGAATACAAAGGATCTACAGGCCCAGCTACAACACCTGTGGGCAAATTCCCAAGAGATGCTTCCATGAGCCACCAAATGTTATGACCTTCATCACCTTTTAAGGATCTTGTATGATTTGCATAAAACGCAGCCACCAAACCTCTCTGCTTTCCTCCACCAGGCGCATAAGGTGAACCGACTACGAGGTCAAGCTTCTTGTCTCTGTTCATATCAGCGGAGTGTAGAGTCCATCCAAAGTTACAGTATGAAAGCTGCATTGTAAATAATACACGTTTTATTTACTGAGATATAGATGGAACTGTAGATATATAATATTGTCCACAGAATTATTTCAGTTCAGTGTTGTAATGGCTGCATTTCTCAGAATTACTTACACTGCATTTTATGGTGACATTTGGATGAGGTGAAAAACCTTTTTCCTTTGATCCATAATACACATATACAGAACCCTAGAATCAAGTAATGTTCAATTCATTAAATTCAGCAAACGTATAAAATAACACATATTGGGCTGTGTATGCACATTGCGTTTTTGAAGTGTTTATGCTGCAATTTATTTATTTATGGCTATTTTACTACAATTATTCAATTCTCTGTGCCATTTTTACAAATAAAGCATAAAAAACACAATGTTCAAGAAGAACAAGAAAATCACCAAAATAAGATTAGATGTGTGATTGACTTGTTGGACCATCAGGCAGTTACACACAACAAATGGCAGATCTTACAACTGTAATTCTTAGCATCTATAGATCTGTAGTGGAATCTAATGTGTATGAATATTTAGATGCTAAGACAATTGTAGACACCAATTACTAGTTAAGGGGGTACTCCAGCGGGGGGGCACTTTTTTGCTGGGACTGGGGAGGAGGTGGCCGAGGGAACAGACGTCCACTCACCTCCCCGGTTCCAGCGGCGGGTCCCACATCAGTGACGGAGGCAGGATCCGTTTCAAGTCCGCTCAGATCCCACCTCTGTCACTGAGGCGGGATCCGTTTCAAGTCCGCTCAGATCCCGCCTCTGTCACTGAGTGGCTGAGCGGATGTCACGGCCGCGGCGGCGTCCCATGCTCCGGGCCGCCGCCGCGACCTCCTCCCATCTTATGCAGCTGCCGGGGTCCCGGTGCAGGGACCCGGCGCTGCTACACGTTCGGCCCCGGGGGGCGCCTCACCTCTCCACGCTCCTGTCTCTCGCTGTGCCGGCCGGCGCGCGTCCCCGCCTCCTAGGGCGCGCGCGCGCCGGCTGTCTCAGATTTAAAGGGGCAGTGCGCTCCTAATTGGTAGTTGCACCAATCACTCCCCGATAAATCCCAGCATGCCCTGTCCCCTGGGTTGGAGCCTCTACATGCTTCCCATAGCGTTTGGCCCAGCTCCCTGTTGTTCCTGTGTCCTGTCCGTTACCTGGTCCCTAGTCCCTGTTCCTGAGTCCTGTCCGTTACCTGGTCCCTTGTCCCTGTTCCTGGTTCCTGTTCCCCTGTCACTCCACCTGTTCCTGTGTCCAGCCAGTCACGTGCTCTCTCATCTGCAGACTATCGCCTGTACCATCTCCTGCCACGCCTCGCCTGCCGACACCAGCAACCAAGCCAGGGGTAGCGACCTGGGGGTCGCCTGCCGCAGCAAGTCCATCCCGCCTTGCGGCGGGCTCTGGTGAAAACCAGCGGCCCCTTAGACTCCGCTCCCTGGTGAGGTTTGTGCCATCGCTGGTGCCGGTCCAGTGGATCCACTACTCCGGGCGTTACAGTAGGCTCCAACCATGGATCCCGGCGAGGTGCCTGATATCCGCGAGGTAGCCCGAGTGGTCGCCCTACAGGCTCAACAGATTCAGCAACAGTCACAGCTGATTCAACAACTGACTGCAGCCGTTCAACAGCATACCACAGCTCAGCAGTCATCACCTCCGGCAGCCTCTTCAAAACTACGACTGGCTCTCCCAAGTAAATATGGAGGTGACCCCAAGTTGTGCAGAGGGTTCCTGACCCAATGCACCATGTACATCGAACTTTTAAGCAGTCAGTTTGCCACCGAGCGCTCTAAAGTGGCTTTCATTATCAGCCTATTGGAGGGAAGAGCTCTGGCCTGGGCCACGCCACTATGGGACCGTAATGATCCGGTTGCTGCCAATTTTCGAATCTTCCTGGACGAGTTCCGCTCGGTCTTTGAGGAACCTGCCCGTGCGTCTTCGGCTGAGACTGCTCTCCTCAATTTATCCCAAGGGACTTCCTCCGTTGGTGATTACGCCATCCAGTTCCGCACCCTGGCTGCGGAACTAGACTGGAATGAGGCCGCTCTGATTGCCACCTTTAAAAAGGGCCTGTCCAGCCAAGTGAAGGATGTGCTCGCTGCCCGGGATCTGCCTACCTCCTTGAACGATCTTATTCTACTGGCTACCAGAGTCTACACCAGGTTTTCCGAGAGAGAGGAGGAGGTTCGGCAAGGACGGCGTCTGAGTCTGCCCCGTCGCCATCCTCGGCTGGCACCGGTGTTCCAGAATCCTGTTGCTCCTATGTCCCAGTCGCTTCCAGAGGTTCCTATGCAGGTGGAACGTGTTCGCCTGACGACTGATGAGAGGAACCGTCGACTGGACCAGAATCTCTGCCTCTATTGCGGTGGCGCGGATCACTATCGACAGAGATGTCCCCAACGCCCTCAGCGTCCGTGAAACGCCCGCACCTAGGTCCGGTGGGAGAGGCCTCCCTAGGTGTGAATGCCACCTCTCCAAGGTTGACTATGCCCGTCTCCATCCAGACACCCTCTGGGCAAGTTTTCCAGACTACTGCCCTCATCGACTCTGGCTCTGCTGGCAGTTTCATCTCTGCTTCGTTGGTCCAAAGATGGCGGCTACCCGTGATCCAGCTAGCCCAACCCCGGTCTATCTCTTCGGTTACGGGGGAGGTTCTTACCGAAGCGGTGTACAGCCAGACGGCACCCCTAGTCCTCCAGGTGGGAGCCTTACATCAGGAGAAGATCTCCTTCTATGTCTTGCGCCATTCCTCTTCCAACCTCCTGCTGGGGCTTCCTTGGCTGCAAATCCATACCCCTAAGCTGGACTGGAGAACGGGGGAGGTTCTCAGCTGGGGTCAGGACTGTCATAACCGGTGTCTGAGATCTCCTCAACCCAAGTGCTCTACAAGGTCACCTGCTTGCGTCAAGCCTCTATCCGGGCTACCGGAGGACTACCAAGACTTTGTCGATGTTTTCTCGGCCAAGGAGGCGGACTCACTACCACCCCATCGGGCCTATGATTGCCCTATAGACCTCCTTCCTGGGTCTTCTCCTCCACGTGGTCGAGTATACCCTCTCTCTGTGCCCGAGACTGAAGCCATGTCCTCCTACATCCAGGAGAACTTACAAAAGGGCTTCATCCGCAAATCCACGTCTCCAGCTGGCGCCGGATTTTTCTTTGTTCAGAAGAAGGACGGTTCCCTCCGCCCATGCATAGACTATCGGGGTTTAAATAAGGTGACCGTTAAGAACCGCTATCCTCTTCCGCTTATTCCGGAACTATTCGACCGTCTTCGTGGAGCAAAGATCTTCTCCAAGCTGGATCTCAGGGGAGCGTATAACTTGGTCCGAATTCGTAAGGGAGACGAATGGAAGACCGCTTTCAACACCAGGGATGGGCACTACGAATATCTGGTCATGCCATTCGGCCTATGCAATGCCCCAGCGGTCTTCCAGGAATTCGTGAACGATATCTTCCGAGACCTCCTCTATGTCTGCGTCATTGTTTATTTGGACGACATTTTGGTCTTCTCCCCGGACCAGCAGACTCATGTGGCACAAGTGCGTCAGGTTCTACGAAGACTACGGGCCAATCATCTATACGCCAAGCTTGAGAAGTGCGTTTTCCATCAGCGCAGTCTTCCATTTCTTGGCTATATCGTCTCCGATCAGGGCCTACAAATGGATCCAGCCAAGCTCGCAGCTGTCCTTCAATGGCCACGCCCTGTGGGACTTAGAGCTATCCAACGTTTCCTGGGCTTCGCCAACTATTACCGGCAATTCATCCCTCACTTCTCTACCCTGGTCGCACCCATTGTGGCTCTCACTAAAAAGAAGGCGGACCCCAGACGTTGGCCTCCAGAGGCCGAACAAGCCTTCAATAGCCTCAAGTCTGCCTTTGCCTCCCCTCCTGCCCTAGTCCGCCCGGATGTCTCCAGGCCGTTTTCTCTCGAGGTCGATGCTTCTTCTGTGGGCGCAGGAGCCGTTCTCTCGCAAAGGGACACATCAGGCAAGACCAGAACCTGTGGGTTCTTCTCTAAGACTTTCTCCCCTGCCGAGAGGAACTATACCATTGGGGACCGTGAACTCCTGGCCATTAAGTTGGCACTGGAGGAGTGGCGTCATCTATTAGAGGGGGCTAAACACCCGGTTAACATCTACACGGACCACAAGAACCTCCTCTACCTCCAATCGGCTCAACGCCTCAATCCCAGGCAGGCTCGGTGGTCCCTCTTCTTCTCTCGGTTCAACTATACCATCCACTTCCGTCCAGCCGAGAAGAATCTAAAGGCCGATGCATTATCCCGAGCATCCGATGTCATGGGGCAAGAGGAATCTCCTCGTCACATAATACCTCCCGACCGCCTAGTACCAGTTGCCACTTCTGCTCTGCAGAGACTGCCTCCCGGGAAGACTTATGTGCGTCCCGCACTCCGTAAACGCATCTTGAAGTGGGGGCATTCCTCTTTGGTAGCCGGGCATCCAGGAGCCCAAAAGACCGGGCAATTGATCTCCCGTCATTACTGGTGGCCCAATCTCCTCCAGGATGTCAAGGATTTTGTGGCTTCCTGTGCAGTCTGTGCCAGGAATAAATCTCCCCGTCTAAGACCTGCCGGCCTACTATTGCCCTTGCCAGTCCCGGATCATCCCTGGCACCACATTGGGATGGATTTCATCACTGACCTACCTCCATCTGCGGGCAATACAGTTATTTGGGTGGTGACGGACCGCTTTTCTAAAATGGCTCACTTCGTGGCCCTTCCTGGTCTGCCCTCTGCTCCTCGTCTGGCTCAGTTGTTCTTCCGACACATCTTTCGCCTGCATGGACTTCCTCTTCACATTGTGTCCGACCGAGGCTCTCAATTTGTCTCTAAATTTTGGCGTGCCCTATGCTCGCAACTCCAAGTGAAGCTGGACTTCTCATCGGCCTACCATCCTCAAACCAACGGGCAAGTGGAGAGAGTCAATCAGATTCTGGGCAACTACCTACGCCATTTTGTTTCAAGCCGCCAAGACAACTGGTCCGATCTACTCCCATGGGCAGAATTCTCTTATAACCACTTGGACTCGACTTCCACAGGCAAGTCCCCTTTCTATGTGGTCTACGGGCATCATCCTCGTCCTCCTCTGCCTCTCTCTCCATCCTCTGAAGTCCCAGCCGTGGAGGAGTTGTTATCTGACCTGCAATCGATCTGGGAACAAACTCGACAGTCCTTACTCAAAGCCTCGGAACGCATGAAGGACCAGGCTGATAAGAAGAGGAGACCTGCCACGAATTTTCTCCCAGGTGACAAAGTCTGGCTCTCGGCCAAATATGTCCGACTCAAGATCCCCAGCTACAAGTTGGGCCCTCGATTCCTCGGTCCTTTCTCGGTGCTAAGACGCATCAACCCTGTCACCTACAAACTCCGCCTACCCCTCACTATGCGGATTCCGAACTCCTTCCATGTTTCCCTCTTAAAACCAGTGGTCCTGAACCGGTTCTCCGATAGGTCTTCGTTCTCTGCTCCTCAAGCCGTCTCTGACGACGTCTACGCTGTTAAGGACATTCTGGCTATGAAGACTGTCAGAGGTAGAAGGTTCTTCCTGGTGGACTGGAAAGGATTTGGTCCTGAGGAGAGGTCCTGGGAACCCGAGGCTAACATCCTGGACCAAGATCTCATCAAAAGGTTCCTGCAGGTTAGAAAGAGGGGGAGGCCAAAGGGGGGGGTACTGTCACGGCCGCGGCGGCGTCCCATGCTCCGGGCCGCCGCCGCGACCTCCTCCCATCTTATGCAGCTGCCGGGGTCCCGGTGCAGGGACCCGGCGCTGCTACACGTTCGGCCCCGGGGGGCGCCTCACCTCTCCACGCTCCTGTCTCTCGCTGTGCCGGCCGGCGCGCGCGTCCCCGCCTCCTAGGGCGCGCGCGCGCCGGCTGTCTCAGATTTAAAGGGGCAGTGCGCTCCTAATTGGTAGTTGCACCAATCACTCCCCTATAAATCCCAGCATGCCCTGTCCCCTGGGTTGGAGCCTCTACATGCTTCCCATAGCGTTTGGCCCAGCTCCCTGTTGTTCCTGTGTCCTGTCCGTTACCTGGTCCCTAGTCCCTGTTCCTGAGTCCTGTCCGTTACCTGGTCCCTTGTCCCTGTTCCTGGTTCCTGTTCCCCTGTCACTCCACCTGTTCCTGTGTCCAGCCAGTCACGTGCTCTCTCATCTGCAGACTATCGCCTGTACCATCTCCTGCCACGCCTCGCCTGCCGACACCAGCAACCAAGCCAGGGGTAGCGACCTGGGGGTCGCCTGCCGCAGCAAGTCCATCCCGCCTTGCGGCGGGCTCTGGTGAAAACCAGCGGCCCCTTAGACTCCGCTCCCTGGTGAGGTTTGTGCCATCGCTGGTGCCGGTCCAGTGGATCCACTACTCCGGGCGTTACAGCGGACCTGAGACGTATCGTCTCAGGCCCGCGTCAGACACCCGAAAGCGGCCGAGGACCGGAGCGCCGCGATGCGGGACCCGCCGCTAGAACAGGGGAGGTGAGTGGACGTCTTTTTTCTCGCCCACCTCCTCCCCGGTCCCAGCAAAAAAGTGCCCCCCCCCCGCTGGAGTACCCCTTTAAATTATACACATTATCAAATAGCATAAAGACACCTTTAACCCGCTAAGTAAGCGATATTTGTGTGTGTGTGCCTCTGATTTTATACTTTATTCTTTTTCTTAAAAATTCTATAAGATTCCTAAAGAAATTGTTTATAACATACATCATTAAATTCAGAATACTGAGATGAAGTATGATGAAGAAAAGATGAAGAATACTGAGGTAAAATACATGAAGTATTGTAACACATGTGCCACTGTGTGCTGCCTCTGTGCATGGCATTTGTGTGTAAGAGCAAAGTCCCTTTTATTAGGCTTCTGGAATATGTCCATCTTTTGTGTGAAGCTAGGTTCACACTGCGTTTTTTTTATCCGTTTTTTGCAAAAAACTGATGCATTTGTGTGCATCCGTTTTGATCCGTTTTCCCATTGACTTCTATTGTAAAAAAAAAAAGGAACAAAATGTATCCGTTTTCTTTTGACGGACACAAAACGGACACTTTTGTGTCCGTTAAGAAAAACGGATCCATTTTTTTTTTTTTACAATGGAAGTCAATGGAAGAACAGATCAAAACGGATGCACACACAAAAAAAAACGGATTGCAAAAACGCAGTGTCAACCTAGCCTAATAATGAATAACTTTGCCAATTTGACACTTTTACGTCTATATTATTTTGACTTTCTATAAAACTCACTCATTTCCAAGGTTGTCAGCTTGAAAAAAATGGTTTTACTTCTTCACTGAGTATTAGTGCAAATAAATGTTTCCTCTTGTTTTATAGATTTAATAGGCAGTGTTTTATGTTTAAATTGTAGTCTATGTTGAGAAAAGCCTAAATACTTTGATCAGCTGTAACAATAGAACCACTAATATGTGAAGTGACTCCATGACAATGCTACCTGTTAGTGTAGCCATTGTCATTCTCTTACTGTGTATGTAAGTTGGCTCGACCCAACAGATGGAGCTCCCACAGCCAGATCTAGTTGTCCATCAACATTGAAGTCCAAAACAGTCACAGAAGAGCCGAATCTGCCAGCAGACTGTAGAGGAAAAGTAAATGCATTGCTGTCTACTCCAAATAACTTTGACTTTGTTTCTACATATACTTACCTTGTATATGAACTTACCTTGTTCAGATACTTTTAGCCACTTATAATAAACAATGTACTTTGTTATATGATTTAGGTGCAGTATACAAATAAATATAGTTATTTATTGTGGATAATCAACTCTTTTTTTTATGGTAAGTGTAAACCTTTGCAGGTATTAAAGCTTATTAACCTATTATATGTTTCCTTCCATACCTGTGTTGACCATCACTGTCTCAGAATAGAGGGTCTAAACCAAACTTGTGCTTTGAGGTGCTTGCTCTTTGATAAAGTTGGAGTAGACCGGTCAAATATGTTAGTGGGCAGTGTAGATGGTTTTTAAATGGATGCTATGGGCGGACTGCAGCTGCTTTTAGGAAATAATAGTGAGATCAGTAAGGTTTGAGTTCTAGTGTTTATACAATATGTAGGTGTTTCTTGAGTTTATCAACTACATATCGCTACTATACTGTATATTGTGCTGGATTAACTGCTTAAAGCACATCCTTAAAGGAGTTGGCCACTTTATAGGAAAATTCTTCAAGGTACTACAGCATTAGTTAGTGTACTCACTGTATATATAATGACATTAGTTCCCTGTGTACCTCACAAAGTTAAAATCAGACTCCCGTCGTCCAGGCTGTGCTGCCCTGCTCTGTGGTGAGGCTGTCCAAAGAGAGAGCCAACATGGAGGAGCATGTGACCATGCCCCGCCCCCAGTGTCAACCACTGAACCTGTGTGCCTATGGAGGACAGTGGAGGCGGGGCATGGTCACATGCTCCTCCATGTTGGCCACCTTATGGACAGACTTACCACAGAGTAGGACAGCACAGCCTATAGGAGAGGAACCTGATTTAAGCTCTATGAGGTACACAGGGAGCAGCTGCTGACAGTAAGTTATGTGAATACATTTACTTATACTACACACAAAACAATTTTACTATAAAGCGGCCAATCCCTTTAACAAATGTGAACCAACATGGGTGTTCATGCAAGTGGTCTAGACCTCATTTGCATATAATGATAAGAAGCTCTACATCTATAGGCTGGGTTCACACTACGTATATTTCAGTCAGTATTGTGGTGCTCATATTGCAACCAAAACCCAGGAGTTTATTGAAAACACAGAAAGGCTCTGTTCACACATTATTGAAATTGAGTGGATGGCCGCCATTTAATGGCAAATATTTGCTATTATTTTATTATATTGAAATAATGGCAGTTATTTACTGTTATAGGCAAATATATACAAATACATATAATATGCTATTTTTGAAATATTGCCAAAAGAAATTAGCTATATTTTATGTTATGTAGATAATCTGTACCGTACAGTAACACTAAACTTCATTGCTATTTACCAAAAAGCCAGTTATCCCTCTTACCTCAAAGCCTCTCAGCAAAACATCAGCATCTTTGTCTAAGTCCATGTTATGAGAAGGAATTCCTGAATCGTTACTGTAGACGATATACACACAGCCAACCTGAACACGATCAGCGGTGATGCATCCTGGGGCTCCTACAACCAAGTCATCCCAGCCGTCATTGTTGAGATCTCCTGTGGTGACTGACCTGTAAAAATTTGTAGTTACTCTTAACAATTTAAAATAGTTATTTTTGGGTCAAATTCAGCCTATACTCAGCCTAGCATGTATTATCATTTATGTTTATATACCATGCGATAAAGGTCATGGGCGCATTAAGGCATGAATACACACCCAAAATGTGTTGTCCCAGTTGTGGCTTTGTCTATTTTTTATTATTGTATAAAAAAATAAATGTGGAAGTGTTTTATGAAAGAATAAGCATTGTTATTCCATAGTGGGTGAATTACAGAGGGTAACTCCCAAGGACTTTTTTTCATGGTATATAAAGAGTCCACACATAACCCAAGTACTCTGGGGGATATAAGGGGTTAACACCAGCTTGGTGTAGCAGCTTATGGTTAAGCTTTCTCACTACTCAGCACAGAGTTATGCCTATGCTGTGGGCAGACTCCCGTGGCATTCTCGGTTGGTCTGTGGTATTGTAGTTGCATTGACGTGATTGGAGTTCCTGCTGTCACTAGCACACTCATATTTTCTGTTTGATGCCTGTATTCCTCACCTCTGCTTTTGGACTCTATTCTGGACCTGACTTAGCTTCCAGTTCTCACCCGGCTTGATCTCTGGCACTGTTTTGTATTCTGCTTTGGTTCTGATGCTGCCTTCTGGTCAGTGGCGTAGCCACCGTGGTCGCGGGGGTTGCCGCCGCGACCGGGCCCGCCACAAAGGGGGGCCCGCGGGGCCCTCAGGGCCCCGCAAGGCCCTCCCTTTCAATCACTCTTGTGACCGCAAGCATTGTTTTGCTTGCGGTCACAAGAGTCCGACTCTGTCTTCCCCCGGCTGCTGCGCAGCTGCCGGGGATGTCGCGTCTTATCCCCAGCAGCGCACGCATCCCAGAGCTCCCTGCGCGCCTTGGGCCCTGACTTCCGGTTCCGGCGCGCAGGGAGCTCTGGGATGCGCGCGCTGCCGGGGATAAAACGCAACACCCCCGGCAGCCGCGCAGCAGCCGGGGACAGACCGAAGGAGTGAGGATCAACGTGGGAGCGCGTTGACAGGTGAGTTAAGTTTTGTTTTTTATCAGCCTGTACGGGTGGGGGGAAAGAGGGGGGCATCTATGAGGGTGGGGGGAAAGGGGACCATCTATAAGGGAGGAGGGGGGGGGTGAAGGGGACCATCTATAAGGGAGGAGGGGGGGGGGAAGGGGACCATCTATAAGGGAGGAGGGGGGGTGAAGGGGACCATCTATAAGGGAGGGGGGGTGAAGGGGACCATCTATAAGGGAGGGGGGGTGAAGGGGCCATCTATAAGGGAGGGGGGGTGAAGGGGACCATCTATAAGGCAGGGGGGTGAAGGGGACCATCTATAAGGGAGGGGGGGTGAAGGGGACCATCTATAAGGGAGGGGGGGGGGGAGGGGACCATCTATAAGGGAGGGGGGGGGGAAGGGGACCATCTATAAGGGAGGGGGGGAGAGGGGGCCATCTATAAGGGAGGGTGGGGGGAGAGGGGGCCATCCATAAG